>NW_025957054.1:0-33743 GCF_023159225.1 Perognathus longimembris pacificus
TCATTTAGGACCTGCACTTACGAAGGGGGTAGGCAGCTGTATATCAGGGAGTAAAACTTCTGAGAATGAAAACAGCTGGAGCTTGTTAAGGTAATTACACAGGGGAAAGGATAATGTACTGGGAACTCCTCAGAAGAATCTGATTTGTGGTGAGGGGAGAGAGATAAAAGGTCATTGAGGAACGACATGAACATGCTGCGTAGGTAGCTGTTTATCAGTAAATATCTCCACTGAGATTAAGAAAAGCAGTAGCTTAATAAATTAAGTACTTCCTGGTATGGTTACTGTACTGGTAACTCCCCAAAAGAATCTGGATTTTGGTGAGGGAACAGAGAGAAAAGCTCATTTAGGACCTGCACTTACGAAGGGGGTAGGCAGCTGTATATCAGGGAGTAATCCTTCTGAGAATAAAAACAGCTGGAGCTTGTTAAGGTAATTACACAGGGGAAAGGATAATGTACTGGGAACTCCTGAGAAGAATCTGATTTGTGGTGAGGGGAGAGAGATAAAAGCTCATTTAGGAACGACATGAACATGCTGCATAGGTAGCTGTTTATCAGTAAATATCTCCACTGAGATGAAGAAAAGCAGTAGCTTAAAAAATTAAGTACTTCCTGGTATGGTTACTGTACTGGTAACTCCCAAAAAGAATCTGGATTGTGGTGAGGGAACAGAGAAAAAAGCTCATTTAGGACCTGCACTTACGAAGGGGGTAGGTAGTTGTACATCAGAGAGTAAACCTTCTGATAATAAAAACAGCTGGAGCTTATAAAGGTAATTACACAGGGGAAATGATAATGTACTGGGAACTCCTCAGAAGAATCTGATTTGTGGTGAGGGAGATAAAAGCTCATTTAGGAACGACATGAACATGCTGCATAGGTAGCTGGTTATCAGTAAATATCTCCACTGAGATTAAGAAAAGCAGTAGCTTAATAAATTAAGTACTTCCTGGTATGGTTACTGTACTGGTAACTCCCCAAAAGAATCTGGATTGTGGTGAGGGAACAGAGAAAAAAGCTCATTTAGGACCTGCACTTACGAAGGGGGTAGGCAGCGCTATATCAGGGAGTAAACCTTCTGAGAAAAAAAATAGCTGGAGCTTTTTAAGGTAATTACACAGGGGAAAGGATAATGTACTGGGAACTCCTCAGAAGAATCTGATTTGTGGTGAGGGGAGAGAGATAGAAGCTCATTTAGGAACGACATGGACATGCTGCGTAGTAGCTGTTTATCAGTAAATATCTCCACTGAGATTAAGAAAAGCAGTAGCTTAAAAAATTAAGTACTTCCTGCTATGGATACTGTACTGGTAACTCCCCAAAAGAATCTGGATTGTGGTGAGGGAACAGAGAAAAAAGCTCATTTAGGACCTGCACTTACGAAGGGGGTAGGCAGCTGTATATCAGGGAGTAAAACTTCTGAGAATGAAAACAGCTGGAGCTTGTTAAGGTAATTACACAGGGGAAAGGATAATGTACTGGGAACTCCTCAGAAGAATCTGATTTGTGGTGAGGGGAGAGAGATAAAAGGTCATTGAGGAACGACATGAACATGCTGCGTAGGTAGCTGTTTATCAGTAAATATCTCCACTGAGATTAAGAAAAGCAGTAGCTTAATAAATTAAGTACTTCCTGGTATGGTTACTGTACTGGTAACTCCCCAAAAGAATCTGGATTGTTGGTGAGGGAACAGAGAAAAAAGCTCATTTAGGACCTGCACTTACGAAGGGGGTAGGCAGCTGTATATCAGGGAGTAACCTTCTGAGAATAAAAACAGCTGGAGCTTGTTAAGGTAATTACACAGGGGAAAGGATAATGTACTGGGAACTCCTCAGAAGAATCTGATTTGTGGTGAGGGGAGAGAGATAAAAGCTCATTTAGGAACGACATGAACATGCTGCGTAGGTAGCTGTTTATCAGTAAATATCTCCACTGAGATTAAGAAAAGCAGTAGCTTAATAAATTAAGTACTTCCTGGTATGGTTACTGTACTGGTAACTCCCAAAAGAATCTGGATTGTGGTGAGGGAACAGAGAAAAAAGCTCATTTAGGACCTGCACTTACGAAGGGGGTAGGCAGCTGTATATCAGGGAGTAAACCTTCTGAGAATAAAAACAGCTGGAGCTTGTTAAGGTAATTACACAGGGGAAAGGATAATGTACTGGGAACTCCTCAGAAGAATCTGATTTGTGGTGAGGGAGAGAGATAAAAGCTCATTTAGGAACGACATGAACATGCTGCATAGGTAGCTGTTATCAGTAAATATCTCCACTGAGATTAAGAAAAGCAGTAGCTTAATAAATTAAGTACTTCCTGGTATGGTTACTGTACTGGTAACTCCCCAAAAGAATCTGGATTGTGGTGAGGGAACAGAGAAAAAAGCTCATTTAGGACCTGCACTTACGAAGGGGGTAGGCAGCGTATATCAGGGAGTAAACCTTCTGAGAATAAAAACAGCTGGAGCTTGTTAAGGTAATTACACAGGGGAAAGGATAATGTACTGGGAACTGAAGAATCTGATTTGTGGTGAGGGGAGAGAGATAAAAGCTCATTTAGGAACGACATGAACATGCTGCGTAGGTAGCTGTTTATCAGTAAATATCTCCACTGAGATTAAGAAAAGCAGTAGCTTAATAAATTAAGTACTTCCTGGTATGGTTACTGTACTGGTAACTCCCCAAAAGAATCTGGATTGTGGTGAGGGAACAGAGAAAAAAGCTCATTTAGGACCTGCACTTACGAAGGGGGTAGGCAGCTGTATATCAGGGAGTAAACCTTCTGAGAATAAAAACAGCTGGAGCTTGTTAAGGTAATTACACAGGGGAAAGGATAATGTACTGGGAACTCCTCAGAAGAATCTGATTTGGGTGAGGGGAGAGAGATAAAAGCTCATTTAGGAACGACATGAACATGCTGCGTAGGTAGCTGTTTATCAGTAAATATCTCCACTGAGATTAAGAAAAGCAGTAGCTTAATAAATTAAGTACTTCCTGGTATGGTTACTGTACTGGTAACTCCCCAAAAGAATCTGGATTGTGGTGAGGGAACAGAGAAAAAAGCTCATTTAGGACCTGCACTTATGAAGGGGGTAGGCAGCTGTATATCAGGGAGTAAACCTTCTGAGAATAAAAACAGCTGGAGCTTGTTAAGGTAATTACACAGGGGAAAGGATAATGTACTGGGAACTCCTCAGAAGAATCTGATTTGTGGTGAGGGGAGAGAGATAAAAGCTCATTTAGGAACGACATGAACATGCTGCGTAGGTAGCTGTTTATCAGTAAATATCTCCACTGAGATTAAGAAAAGCAGTAGCTTAATAAATTAAGTACTTCCTGGTATGGTTACTGTACTGGTAACTCCCAAAAGAATCTGGATTGTGGTGAGGGAACAGAGAAAAAAGCTCATTTAGGACCTGCACTTACGAAGGGGGTAGGCATGTATATCAGGGAGTAAACCTTCTGAGAATAAAAACAGCTGGAGCTTGTTAAGGTAATTACACAGGGGAAAGGATAATGTACTGGGAACTCCTCAGAAGAATCTGATTTGTGGTGAGGGGAGAGAGATAAAAGCTCATTTAGGAGCGACTGAACATGCTGGTAGGTAGCTGTTTATCAGTAAATATCTCCACTGAGATTAAGAAAAGCAGTAGCTTAATAAATTAAGTACTTCCTGGTATGGATACGTACTGGAACTCCCCAAAAGAATCTGGATTGTGGTGAGGGAACAGAGAAAAAAGCTCATTTAGGACCTGCACTTACGAAGGGGGTAGGCAGCTGTATATCAGGGAGTAAACCTTCTGAGAATAAAAACAGCTGGAGCTTGTTAAGGTAATTACACAGGGGAAAGGATAATGTACTGGGAACTCCTCAGAAGAATCTGATTTGTGGTGAGGGGAGAGAGATAAAAGCTCATTTAGGAACGACATGAACATGCTGCATAGGTAGCTGTTTATCAGTAAATATCTCCACTGAGATTAAGAAAAGCAGTAGCTTAATAAATTAAGTACTTCCTGGTATGGTTACTGTACTGGTAACTCCCCAAAAGAATCTGGATTGTGGTTGAGGGAACAGAGAAAAAAGCTCATTTAGGACCTTCACTTATGAAGGGGGTAGGCAGCTGTATATCAGGGAGTAAACCTTCTGAGAATAAAAACAGCTGGAGCTTGTTAAGGTAATTACACAGGGGAAAGGATAATGTACTGGGAACTCTCAGAAGAATCTGATTTGTGGTGAGGGGAGAGAGATAAAAGCTCATTTAGGAACGACATGAACATGCTGCGTAGGTAGCTGTTTATCAGTAAATATCTCCACTGAGATTAAGAAAAGCAGTAGCTTAATAAATTAAGTACTTCCTGGTATGGTTACTGTACTGGTAACTCCCCAAAAGAATCTGGATTGTGGTGAGGGAACAGAGAAAAAAGCTCATTTAGGACCTGCACTTACGAAGGGGTAGGCAGCTGTATATCAGGGAGTAAACCTTCTGAGAATAAAAACAGCTGGAGCTTGTTAAGGTAATTACACAGGGGAAAGGATAATGTACTGGGAACTCCTCAGAAGAATCTGATTTGTGGTGAGGGAGAGAGATAAAAGCTCATTTAGGAACGACATGAACATGCTGCGTAGGTAGCTGTTTATCAGTAAATATCTCCACTGAGATTAAGAAAAGCAGTAGCTTAATAAATTAAGTACTTCCTGGTATGGTTACTGTACTGGTAACTCCACAAAAGAATCTGGATTGTGGTGAGGGAACAGAGAAAAAAGCTCATTTAGGACCTGCACTTACGAAGGGGTAGGCAGCTGTATATCAGGGGTAAACCTTCTGAGAATAAAAACAGCTGGAGCTTGTTAAGGTAATTACACAGGGGAAAGGATAATGTACTGGGAACTCCTCAGAAGAATCTGATTTGTGGTGAGGGGAGAGAGATAAAGCTCATTTAGGAACGACATAACATGCTGCGTAGGTAGCTGTTTATCAGTAAATATCTCCACTGAGATTAAGAAAAGCAGTAGCTTAATAAATTAAGTACTTCCTGGTATGGTTACTGTACTGGTAACTCCCCAAAAGAATCTGGATTGTGGTGAGGGAACAGAGAAAAAAGCTCATTTAGGACCTGCACTTACGAAGGGGTAGGCAGCTGTATATCAGGGAGTAAACCTTCTGAGAATAAAAACAGCTGGAGCTTGTTAAGGTAATTACACAGGGGAAAGGATAATGTACTGGGAACTCCTCAGAAGAATCTGATTTGTGGTGAGGGGAGAGAGATAAAAGCTCATTTAGGAACGACATGAACATGCTGCGTAGGTAGCTGTTTATCAGTAAATATCTCCACTGAGATTAAGAAAAGCAGTAGCTTAATAAATTAAGTACTTCCTGGTATGGTTACTGTACTGGTAACTCCCCAAAAGAATCTGGATTGTGGTGAGGGAACAGAGAAAAAAGCTCATTTAGGACCTGCACTTACGAAGGGGGTAGGCAGCTGTATATCAGGGAGTAAAACTTCTGAGAATAAAACAGCTGGAGCTTGTTAAGGTAATTACACAGGGGAAAGGATAATGTACTGGGAACTCCTCAGAAGAATCTGATTTGTGGTGAGGGGAGAGAGATAAAAGGTCATTTAGGAACGACATGAACATGCTGCGTAGGTAGCTGTTTATCAGTAAATATCTCCACTGAGATTAAGAAAAGCAGTAGCTTAATAAATTAAGTACTTCCTGGTATGGTTACTGTACTGGTAACTCCCCAAAAGAATCTGGATTTTGGTGAGGGAACAGAGAAAAAGCTCATTTAGGACCTGCACTTACGAAGGGGGTAGGCAGCTGTATATCAGGGAGTAAACCTTCTGAGAATAAAAACAGCTGGAGCTTGTTAAGGTAATTACACAGGGGAAAGGATAATGTACTGGGAACTCCTGAGAAGAATCTGATTTGTGGTGAGGGGAGAGAGATAAAAGCTCATTTAGGAACGACATGAACATGCTGCGTAGGTAGCTGTTTATCAGTAAATATCTCCACTGAGATTAAGAAAAGCAGTAGCTTAATAAATTAAGTACTTCCTGGTATGGTTACTGTACTGGTAACTCCCAAAAGAATCTGGATTGTGGTGAGGGAACAGAGAAAAAAGCTCATTTAGGACCTGCACTTACGAAGGGGGTAGGCAGCTGTATATCAGGAGTAAACCTTCTGAGAATAAAAACAGCTGGAGCTTGTTAAAGGTAATTACACAGGGGAAAGGATAATGTACTGGGAACTCCTCAGAAGAATCTGATTTGTGGTGAGGGGAGAGAGATAAAAGCTCATTTAGGAACGACATGAACATGCTGCGTAGGTAGCTGTTTATCAGTAAATATCTCCACTGAGATTAAGAAAAGCAGTAGCTTAATAAATTAAGTACTTCCTGGTATGGTTACTGTACTGGTAACTCCCCAAAAGAATCTGGATTGTGGTGAGGGAACAGAGAAAAAAGCTCATTTAGGACCTGCACTTACGAAGGGGGTAGGCAGCGTATATCAGGGAGTAAACCTTCTGAGAATAAAAACAGCTGGAGCTTTTTAAGGTAATTACACAGGGGAAAGGATAATGTACTGGGAACTCCTCAGAAGAATCTGATTTGTGGTGAGGGGAGAGAGATAGAAGCTCATTTAGGAACGACATGGACATGCTGCGTACGTAGCTGTTTATCAGTAAATATCTCCACTGAGATTAAGAAAAGCAGTAGCTTAAAAAATTAAGTACTTCCTGCTATGGATACTGTACTGGTAACTCCCCAAAAGAATCTGGATTGTGGTGAGGGAACAGAGAAAAAAGCTCATTTAGGACCTGCACTTACGAAGGGGGTAGGCAGCTGTATATCAGGGAGTAAAACTTCTGAGAATGAAAACAGCTGGAGCTTGTTAAGGTAATTACACAGGGGAAAGGATAATGTACTGGGAACTCCTCAGAAGAATCTGATTTGTGGTGAGGGGAGAGAGATAAAAGGTCATTGAGGAACGACATGAACATGCTGCGTAGGTAGCTGTTTATCAGTAAATATCTCCACTGAGATTAAGAAAAGCAGTAGCTTAATAAATTAAGTACTTCCTGGTATGGTTACTGTACTGGTAACTCCCCAAAAGAATCTGGATTTTGGTGAGGGAACAGAGAGAAAAGCTCATTTAGGACCTGCACTTACGAAGGGGGTAGGCAGCTGTATATCAGGGAGTAATCCTTCTGAGAATAAAAACAGCTGGAGCTTGTTAAGGTAATTACACAGGGGAAAGGATAATGTACTGGGAACTCCTGAGAAGAATCTGATTTGTGGTGAGGGGAGAGAGATAAAAGCTCATTTAGGAACGACATGAACATGCTGCATAGGTAGCTGTTTATCAGTAAATATCTCCACTGAGATGAAGAAAAGCAGTAGCTTAAAAAATTAAGTACTTCCTGGTATGGTTACTGTACTGGTAACTCCCAAAAAGAATCTGGATTGTGGTGAGGGAACAGAGAAAAAAGCTCATTTAGGACCTGCACTTACGAAGGGGGTAGGTAGTTGTACATCAGAGAGTAAACCTTCTGATAATAAAAACAGCTGGAGCTTATAAAGGTAATTACACAGGGGAAATGATAATGTACTGGGAACTCCTCAGAAGAATCTGATTTGTGGTGAGGGAGATAAAAGCTCATTTAGGAACGACATGAACATGCTGCATAGGTAGCTGGTTATCAGTAAATATCTCCACTGAGATTAAGAAAAGCAGTAGCTTAATAAATTAAGTACTTCCTGGTATGGTTACTGTACTGGTAACTCCCCAAAAGAATCTGGATTGTGGTGAGGGAACAGAGAAAAAAGCTCATTTAGGACCTGCACTTACGAAGGGGGTAGGCAGCGCTATATCAGGGAGTAAACCTTCTGAGAAAAAAAATAGCTGGAGCTTTTTAAGGTAATTACACAGGGGAAAGGATAATGTACTGGGAACTCCTCAGAAGAATCTGATTTGTGGTGAGGGGAGAGAGATAAAAGCTCATTTAGGAACGACATGAACATGCTGCGTAGTAGCTGTTTATCAGTAAATATCTCCACTGAGATTAAGAAAAGCAGTAGCTTAATAAATTAAGTACTTCCTGGTATGGTTACTGTACTGGTAACTCCCAAAAGAATCTGGATTGTGGTGAGGGAACAGAGAAAAAAGCTCATTTAGGACCTGCACTTACGAAGGGGGTAGGCAGCTGTATATCAGGGAGTAAACCTTCTGAGAATAAAAACAGCTGGAGCTTGTTAAGGTAATTACACAGGGGAAAGGATAATGTACTGGGAACTCCTCAGAAGAATCTGATTTGTGGTGAGGGGAGAGAGATAAAAGCTCATTTAGGGAACGACATGAACATGCTGCGTAGGTAGCTGTTTATCAGTAAATATCTCCACTGAGATTAAGAAAAGCAGTAGCTTAATAAATTAAGTACTTCCTGGTATGGTTACTGTACTGGTAACTCCCCAAAAGAATCTGGATTGTGGTGAGGGAACAGAGAAAAAAGCTCATTTAGGACCTGCACTTACGAAGGGGGTAGGCAGCTGTATATCAGGGAGTAAACCTTCTGAGAATAAAAACAGCTGGAGCTTGTTAAGGTAATTACACAGGGGAAAGGATAATGTACTGGGAACTCCTCAGAAGAATCTGATTTGTGGTGAGGGGAGAGAGATAAAAGCTCATTTAGGAACCTGACACTGCATAGGTAGGCAGCTGTTTATCAGTAAATATCTCCACTGAGATTAAGAAAAGCAGTAGCTTAATAAATTACACTGGTATGGTTACTGTACTGGTAACTCCCAAAAGAATCTGGATTGTGGTGAGGGAACAGAGAAAAAAGCTCATTTAGGACCTGCACTGAACAGGGTAGGCATAGCTGTTTATCAGTAAACCTTCTGAGAATAAAAACAGCTGGAGCTTGTAAATAAGTACTTCAGGGGATGGTAATGTACTGGGAACTCCTCAGAAGAATCTGATTTGTGGTGAGGGAGAGAGATAAAAGCTCATTTAGGAACGACACTGAACATGGGTAGGCAGCTGTTATCAGTAAATATCTCCACTGAGATTAAGAAAAGCAGTAGCTTAATAAATTAAGTACTTCCTGGTATGGTTACTGTACTGGTAACTCCCCAAAAGAATCTGGATTGTGGTGAGGGAACAGAGAAAAAGCTCATTTAGGACCTGACACGAAGGGGGTAGGCAGCTGTATATCAGGGAGTAAACCTTCTGAGAATAAAAACAGCTGGAGCTTGTTAAGGTAATTACACAGGGGAAAGGATAATGTACTGGGAACTCCTCAGAAGAATCTGATTTGTGGTGAGGGGAGAGAGATAAAAGCTCATTTAGGAACGACATGAACATGCTGCGTAGGTAGCTGTATCAGTAAATATCTGATAATTAAAAAAGCAGTAGCTTAATAAATAAGTACTTCCTGGTATGGTTACTGTACTGGTAACTCCCAAAAGAATCTGGATTGTGGTGAGGGAACAGAGAAAAAAGCTCATTTAGGACACTTATGAAGGGTAGGCAGCTGTATATCAGGGAGTAAACCTTCTGAGAATAAAAACAGCTGGAGCTTGTTAAGGTAATTACACAGGTAGGATAATGTACTGGGAACTCCTCAGAAGAATCTGATTTGTGGTGAGGGGAGAGAGATAAAAGCTCATTTAGGAACGACATGCGAGGCGTAGGTAGCTGTTTATCAGTAAATATCTCCACTGAGATTAAGAAAAAGTAGCTTTAAATTAAGTAATTCCTGGTATGGTTACTGTACTGGTAACTCCCCAAAAGAATCTGGATTGTGGTGAGGGAACAGAGAAAAAAGCTCATTTAGGACCTGCACATGAAGGGTAGGCAGCTGTATATCAGGTAAACCTTCTGAGAATAAAAACAGCTGGAGCTTGTTAAGGTAATTACACAGGGGAAAGGATAATGTACTGGGAACTCCTCAGAAGAATCTGATTTGTGGTGAGGGGAGAGAGATAAAAGCTCATTTAGGAACGACATTACAAGCTGCGTAGGCAGCTGTTTATCAGTAAATATCTCCACTGAGAATTAAAAACAGTAGCTTAATAAATTAAGTACTTCCTGGTATGGTTACTGTACTGGGAACTCCTCAGAAAGAATCTGGATTGTGGTGAGGGAACAGAGAAAAAGCTCATTTGGAACGATGAACATGCTGCGTAGGTAGCAGTTTATCAGTAAATATCTCTGAGAATAAAAACAGCTGGAGCTTGTTAAGTAATTACACAGGGGATGGTACTGTACTGGGAACTCCCAGAAGAATCTGATTTGTGAGGGGAGAGAGATAAAAGCTCATTTAGGACGCACTAACGAAGCTGGTAGGTAGCTGTTTATCAGTAAATATCCTCTGAGATTAAGAAAAGCAGTGCTTAATAAATTAAGTACTTCCAGGGGATGGATAATGTACTGGTAACTCCCCAAAAGAATCTGATTTGTGGTGAGGGAACAGAGAAAAAAGCTCATTTAGGACCTGCACTTACAAGGGGTAGGCAGCTGTATATCAGGGAGTAAACCTTCTGAGAATAAAAACAGCTGGAGCTTGTTAAGGTAATTACACAGGGGAAAGGATAATGTACTGGGAACTCCTCAGAAGAATCTGATTTGTGGTGAGGGGAGAGAGATAAAAGCTCATTTAGGAACGACATGAACATGCTGCGTACATAGCTGTTTATCAGTAAATATCTCCACTGAGATTAAGAAAAGCAGTAGCTTAATAAATTAAGTACTTCCTGGTATGGTTACTGTACTGGTAACTCCCCAAAAGAATCTGGATTGTGGTGAGGGAACAGAGAAAAAAGCTCATTTAGGACCTGCACTTACGAAGGGGGTAGGCAGCTGTATATCAGGGAGTAAACCTTCTGAGAATAAAAACAGCTGGAGCTTGTTAAGGTAATTACACAGGGGAAAGGATAATGTACTGGGAACTCCTCAGAAGAATCTGATTTGTGGTGAGGGGAGAGAGATAAAAGCTCATTTAGGAACGACATGAACATGCTGCGTAGTAGCTGTTTATCAGTAAATATCTCCACTGAGATTAAGAAAAGCAGTAGCTTAATAAATTAAGTACTTCCTGGTATGGTTACTGTACTGGTCAACTCCCCAAAAGAATCTGGATTGTGGTGAGGGAACAGAGAAAAAAGCTCATTTAGGACCTGCACTTACGAAGGGGTAGGCAGCTGTATATCAGGGAGTAAACCTTCTGAGAATAAAAACAGCTGGAGCTTGTTAAGGTAATTACACAGGGGAAAGGATAATGTACTGGGAACTCCTCAGAAGAATCTGATTTGTGGTGAGGGGAGAGAGATAAAAGCTCATTTAGGAACGACATGAACATGCTGCGTAGGTAGCTGTTTATCAGTAAATATCTCCACTGAGATTAAGAAAAGCAGTAGCTTAATAAATTAAGTACTTCCTGGTATGGTTACTGTACTGGTAACTCCCAAAAGAATCTGGATTGTGGTGAGGGAACAGAGAAAAAGCTCATTTAACCTGCACTTACGAAGGGGGTAGGCAGCTGTATATCAGGGGTAAACCTTCTGAGAATAAAAACAGCTGGAGCTTGTTAAGTAATTACACAGGGGAAAGGATAATGTACTGGGAACTCCTCAGAAGAATCTGATTTGTGGTGAGGGGAGAGAGATAAAAGCTCATTTAGGAACGACATGAACATGCTGCGTAGGTAGCTGTTTATCAGTAAATATCTCTACTGAGATTAAAAAAGCAGTAGCTTAATAAATTAAGTACTTCCTAGTATGGTTACTGTACTGGTAACTCCCCAAAAGAATCTGATTGTGGTGAGGGAACAGAGAAAAAAGCTCATTTAGGACCTGCACTTACGAAGGGGGTAGGCAGCTGTATATCAGGGAGTAAACCTTCTGAGAATAAAAACAGCTGGAGCTTGTTAAGGTAATTACACAGGGGAAAGGATAATGTACTGGGAACTCCTCAGAAGAATCTGATTTGTGGTGAGGGGAGAGAGATAAAAGCTCATTTAGGAACGACATGAACATGCTGCGTACGTAGCTGTTTATCAGTAAATATCTCCACTGAGATTAAGAAAAGCAGTAGCTTAATAAATTAAGTACTTCCTGGTATGGTTACTGTACTGGTAACTCCCCAAAAGAATCTGGATTGTGGTGAGGGAACAGAGAAAAAAGCTCATTTAGGACCTGCACTTACGAAGGGGGTAGGCAGCTGTATATCAGGGAGTAAACCTTCTGAGAATAAAAACAGCTGGAGCTTGTTAAGGTAATTACACAGGGGAAAGGATAATGTACTGGGAACTCCTCAGAAGAATCTGATTTGTGGTGAGGGGAGAGAGATAAAAGCTCATTTAGGAACGACATGAACATGCTGCGTAGGTAGCTGTTTATCAGTAAATATCTCCACTGAGATTAAGAAAAGCAGTAGCTTAATAAATTAAGTACTTCCTGGTATGGTTACTGTACTGGTAACTCCCCAAAAGAATCTGGATTGTGGTGAGGGAACAGAGAAAAAAGCTCATTTAGGACCTGCACTTACGAAGGGGGTAGGCAGCTGTATATCAGGGAGTAAACCTTCTGAGAATAAAAACAGCTGGAGCTTGTTAAGGTAATTACACAGGGGAAAGGATAATGTACTGGGAACTCCTCAGAAGAATCTGATTTGTGGTGAGGGGAGAGAGATAAAAGCTCATTTAGGAACGACATGAACATGCTGCGTAGGTAGCTGTTTATCAGTAAATATCTCCACTGAGATTAAGAAAAGCAGTAGCTTAATAAATTAAGTACTTCCTGGTATGGTTACTGTACTGGTAACTCCCCAAAAGAATCTGGATTGTGGTGAGGGAACAGAGAAAAAAGCTCATTTAGGACCTGCACTTACGAAGGGGGTAGGCAGCTGTATATCAGGGGGGTAAACCTTCTGAGAATAAAAACAGCTGGAGCTTGTTAACGTAATTACACAGGGGAAAGGATAATGTACTGGGAACTCCTCAGAAGAATCTGATTTGTGGTGAGGGGAGAGAGATAAAAGCTCATTTAGGAACGACATGAACATGCTGCGTAGGTAGCTGTTTATCAGTAAATATCTCCACTGAGATTAAATAAAGCAGTAGCTTAATAAATTAAGTACTTCCTGGTATGGTTACTGTACTGGTAACTCCCCAAAAGAATCTGGATTGTGGTGAGGGAACAGAGAAAAAAGCTCATTTAGGACCTGCACTTACGAAGGGGGTAGGCAGCTGTATATCAGGGAGTAAACCTTCTGAGAATAAAAACAGCTGGAGCTTGTTAAGGTAATTACACAGGGGAAAGGATAATGTACTGGGAACTCCTCAGAAGAATCTGATTTGTGGTGAGGGGAGAGAGATAAAAGCTCATTTAGGAACGACATGAACATGCTGCGTAGGTAGCTGTTTATCAGTAAATATCTCCACTGAGATTAAGAAAAGCAGTAGCTTAATAAATTAAGTACTTCCTGGTATGGTTACTGTACTGGTAACTCCCAAAAGAATCTGGATTGTGGTGAGGGAACAGAGAAAAAAGCTCATTTAGACCTGCACTTACGAAGGGGGTAGGCAGCTGTATATCAGGGAGTAAACCTTCTGAGAATAAAAACAGCTGGAGCTTGTTAAGGTAATTACACAGGGGAAAGGATAATGTACTGGGAACTCCTCAGAAGAATCTGATTTGTGGTGAGGGGAGAGAGATAAAAGCTCATTTAGGAACGACATGAACATGCTGCGTAGGTAGCTGTTTATCAGTAAATATCTCCACTGAGATTAAGAAAAGCAGTAGCTTAATAAATTAAGTACTTCCTGGTATGGTTACTGTACTGGTAACTCCCCAAAAGAATCTGGATTGTGGTGAGGGAACAGAGAAAAAAGCTCATTTAGGACCTGCACTTACGAAGGGGGTAGGCAGCTGTATATCAGGGAGTAAACCTTCTGAGAATAAAAACAGCTGGAGCTTGTTAAGGTAATTACACAGGGGAAAGGATAATGTACTGGGAACTCCTCAGAAGAATCTGATTTGTGGTGAGGGGAGAGAGATAAAAGCTCATTTAGGAACGACATGAACATGCTGCGTAGGTAGCTGTTTATCAGTAAATATCTCCACTGAGATTAAGAAAAGCAGTAGCTTAATAAATTAAGTACTTCCTGGTATGGTTACTGTACTGGTAACTCCCCAAAAGAATCTGGATTGTGGTGAGGGAACAGAGAAAAAAGCTCATTTAGGACCTGCACTTACGAAGGGGGTAGGCAGCTGTATATCAGGAGTAAACCTTCTGAGAATAAAAACAGCTGGAGCTTGTTAAGTAATTACACAGGGGAAAGGATAATGTACTGGGAACTCCTCAGAAGAATCTGATTTGTGGTGAGGGGAGAGAGATAAAAGCTCATTTAGGAACGACATGAACATGCTGCGTAGGTAGCTGTTTATCAGTAAATATCTCCACTGAGATTAAGAAAAGCAGTAGCTTAATAAATTAAGTACTTCCTGGTATGGTTACTGTACTGGTAACTCCCCAAAAGAATCTGGATTGTGGTGAGGGAACAGAGAAAAAAGCTCATTTAGGACCTGCACTTACGAAGGGGGTAGGCAGCTGTATATCAGGGAGTAAACCTTCTGAGAATAAAAACAGCTGGAGCTTGTTAAGGTAATTACACAGGGGAAAGGATAATGTACTGGGAACTCCTCAGAAGAATCTGATTTGTGGTGAGGGGAGAGAGATAAAAGCTCATTTAGGAACGACATGAACATGCTGCGTAGGTAGCTGTTTATCAGTAAATATCTCCACTGAGATTAAGAAAAGCAGTAGCTTAATAAATTAAGTACTTCCTGGTATGGTTACTGTACTGGTAACTCCCGAAAAGAATCTGGATTGTGGTGAGGGAACAGAGAAAAAAGCTCATTTAGACCTGACTTACGAAGGGGGTAGGCAGCTGTATATCAGGGAGTAAACCTTCTGAGAATAAAAACAGCTGGAGCTTGTTAAGGTAATTACACAGGGGAAAGGATAATGTACTGGGAACTCCTCAGAAGAATCTGATTTGTGGTGAGGGGAGAGAGATAAAAGCTCATTTAGGAACGACATGAACATGCTGCGTAGGTAGCTGTTTATCAGTAAATATCTCCACTGAGATTAAGAAAAGCAGTACTTAATAAATTAAGTACTTCCTGGTATGGTTACTGTACTGGTAACTCCCCAAAAGAATCTGGATTGTGGTGAGGGAACAGAGAAAAAAGCTCATTTAGGACCTGCACTTACGAAGGGGGTAGGCAGCTGTATATCAGGGAGTAAACCTTCTGAGAATAAAAACAGCTGGAGCTTGTTAAGTACTTACACAGGGGAAAGGATAATGTACTGGGAACTCCTCAGAAGAATCTGATTTGTGGTGAGGGGAGAGAGATAAAAGCTCATTTAGGAACGACATGAACGTGCTGCGTAGTAGCTGTTTATCAGTAAATATCTCCACTGAGATTAAGAAAAGCAGTAGCTTAATAAATTAAGTACTTCCTGGTATGGTTACTGTACTGGTAACTCCCCAAAAGAATCTGGATTGTGGTGAGGGAACAGAGAAAAAAGCTCATTTAGGACCTGCACTTACGAAGGGGGTAGGCAGCTGTATATCAGGGAGTAAACCTTCTGAGAATAAAAACAGCTGGAGCTTGTTAAGTAATTACACAGGGGAAAGGATAATGTACTGGGAACTCCTCAGAAGAATCTGATTTGTGGTGAGGGGAGAGAGATAAAAGCTCATTTAGGAACGACATGAACATGCTGCGTAGGTAGCTGTTTATCAGTAAATATCTCCACTGAGATTAAGAAAAGCAGTAGCTTAATAAATTAAGTACTTCCTGGTATGGTTACTGTACTGGTAACTCCCCAAAGAATCTGGATTGTGTGAGGGAACAGAGATAAAAAGCTCATTTAGGACCTGCACTTACAAGGGGGTAGGCAGCTGTATATCAGGGAGTAAACCTTCTGAGAATAAAAACAGCTGGAGCTTGTTAAGGTAATTACACAGGGGAAAGGATAATGTACTGGGAACTCCTCAGAAGAATCTGATTTGTGGTGAGGGGAGAGAGATAAAAGCTCATTTAGGAACGACATGAACATGCTGCGTAGGTAGCTGTTTATCAGTAAATATCTCCACTGAGATTAAGAAAAGCAGTAGCTTAATAAATTAAGTACTTCCTGGTATGGTTACTGTACTGGTAACTCCCAAAAGAATCTGGATTGTGGTGAGGGAACAGAGAAAAAAGCTCATTTAGGACCTGCACTTACGAAGGGGGTAGGCAGCTGTATATCAGGGAGTAAACCTTCTGAGAATAAAAACAGCTGGAGCTTGTTAAGGTAATTACACAGGGGAAAGGATAATGTACTGGGAACTCCTCAGAAGAATCTGATTGTGGTGAGGGGAGAGAGATAAAAGCTCATTTAGGAACGACATGAACATGCTGCGTAGTAGCTGTTTATCAGTAAATATCTCCACTGAGATTAAGAAAAGCAGTACTTAATAAATTAAGTACTTCCTGGTATGGTTACTGTACTGGTAACTCCCCAAAGAATCTGGATTGTGGTGAGGGAACAGAGATAAAAAGCTCATTTAGGACCTGCACTTCTAAGGGGGTAGGCAGCTGTATATCAGGTAGTAAACCTTCTGAGAATAAAAACAGCTGGAGCTTGTTAAGTACTTACACAGGGGAAAGGATAATGTACTGGGAACTCCTCAGAAGAATCTGATTTGTGGTGAGGGGAGAGAGATAAAAGCTCATTTAGGAACGACATGAACATGCTGCGTAGGTAGCTGTTTATCAGTAAATATCTCCACTGAGATTAAGAAAAGCAGTAGCTTAATAAATTAAGTACTTCCTGGTAATGGTTACTGTACTGGTAACTCCCCAAAAGAATCTGGATTGTGGTGAGGGAACAGAGAAAAAGCTCATTTAGGACCTGCACTTACGAAGGGGGTAGGCAGCTGTATATCAGGGAGTAAACCTTCTGAGAATAAAAACAGCTGGAGCTTGTTAAGGTAATTACACAGGGGAAAGGATAATGTACTGGGAACTCCTCAGAAGAATCTGATTTGTGGTGAGGGGAGAGAGATAAAAGCTCATTTAGGAACGACATGAACATGCTGCGTAGGTAGCTGTTTATCAGTAAATATCTCCACTGAGATTAAGAAAAGCAGTAGCTTAATAAATTAAGTACTTCCTGGTATGGTTACTGTACTGGTAACTCCCCAAAAGAATCTGGATTGTGGTGAGGGAACAGAGAAAAAAGCTCATTTAGGACCTGCACTTACGAAGGGGGTAGGCAGCTGTATATCAGGGAGTAAACCTTCTGAGAATAAAAACAGCTGGAGCTTGTTAAGGTAATTACACAGGGGAAAGGATAATGTACTGGGAACTCCTCAGAAGAATCTGATTTGTGGTGAGGGGAGAGAGATAAAAGCTCATTTAGGAACGACATGAACATGCTGCGTAGGTAGCTGTTTATCAGTAAATATCTCCACTGAGATTAAGAAAAGCAGTAGCTTAATAAATTAAGTACTTCCTGGTATGGTTACTGTACTGGTAACTCCCCAAAAGAATCTGGATTGTGGTGAGGTAACAGAGAAAAAAGCTCATTTAGGACCTGCACTTACGAAGGGGGTAGGCAGCTGTATATCAGGGAGTAAACCTTCTGAGAATAAAAACAGCTGGAGCTTGTTAAGTACTTACACAGGGGAAAGGATAATGTACTGGGAACTCCTCAGAAGAATCTGATTTGTGGTGAGGGGAGAGAGATAAAAGCTCATTTAGGAACGACATGAACATGCTGCGTAGTAGCTGTTTATCAGTAAATATCTCCACTGAGATTAAGAAAAGCAGTAGCTTAATAAATTAAGTACTTCCTGGTATGGTTACTGTACTGGTAACTCCCCAAAAGAATCTGGATTGTGTGAGGGAACAGAGAAAAAAGCTCATTTAGGACCTGCACTTACGAAGGGGGTAGGCAGCTGTATATCAGTAGTAAACCTTCTGAGAATAAAAACAGCTGGAGCTTGTTAAGGTAATTACACAGGGGAAAGGATAATGTACTGGGAACTCCTCAGAAGAATCTGATTTGTGGTGAGGGGAGAGAGATAAAAGCTCATTTAGGAACGACATGAACATGCTGCGTAGGTAGCTGTTTATCAGTAAATATCTCCACTGAGATTAAGAAAAGCAGTAGCTTAATAAATTAAGTACTTCCTGGTAAGGTTACTGTACTGGTAACTCCCCAAAAGAATCTGGATTGTGGTGAGGGAACAGAGAAAAAGCTCATTTAGGACCTGCACTTACGAAGGGGGTAGGCAGCTGTATATCAGGGAGTAAACCTTCTGAGAATAAAAACAGCTGGAGCTTGTTAAGGTAATTACACAGGGGAAAGGATAATGTACTGGGAACTCCTCAGAAGAATCTGATTTGTGGTGAGGGGAGAGAGATAAAAGCTCATTTAGGAACGACATGAACATGCTGCGTAGGTAGCTGTTTATCAGTAAATATCTCCAGAGATTAAGAAAAGCAGTAGCTTAATAAATTAAGTACTTCCTGTATGGTTACTGTACTGGTAACTCCCCAAAAGAATCTGGATTGTGGTGAGGGAACAGAGAAAAAAGCTCATTTAGACCTGCACTTACGAAGGGGGTAGGCAGCTGTATATCAGGGAGTAAACCTTCTGAGAATAAAAACAGCTGGAGCTTGTTAAGGTAATTACACAGGGGAAAGGATAATGTACTGGGAACTCCTCAGAAGAATCTGATTTGTGGTGAGGGGAGAGAGATAAAAGCTCATTTAGGAACGACATGAACGTGCTGCGTAGTAGCTGTTTATCAGTAAATATCTCCACTGAGATTAAGAAAAGCAGTAGCTTAATAAATTAAGTACTTCCTGGTATGGTTACTGTACTGGTAACTCCCCAAAAGAATCTGGATTGTGGTGAGGGAACAGAGAAAAAAGCTCATTTAAGACCTGCACTTACGAAGGGGGTAGGCAGCAGTATATCAGGGAGTAAACCTTCTGAGAATAAAAACAGCTGGAGCTTGTTAAGTTACTTACACAGGGGAAAGGATAATGTACTGGGAACTCCTCAGAAGAATCTGATTTGTGGTGAGGGGAGAGAGATAAAAGCTCATTTAGGAACGACATGAACATGCTGCGTAGTAGCTGTTTATCAGTAAATATCTCCACTGAGATTAAGAAAAGCAGTAGCTTAATAAATTAAGTACTTCCTGGTATGGTTACTGTACTGGTAACTCCCCAAAAGAATCTGGATTGTGGTGAGGGAACAGAGAAAAAAGCTCATTTAGGACCTGCACTTACGAAGGGGGTAGGCAGCTGTATATCAGGGAGTAAACCTTCTGAGAATAAAAACAGCTGGAGCTTGTTAAGGTAATTACACAGGGGAAAGGATAATGTACTGGGAACTCCTCAGAAGAATCTGATTTGTGGTGAGGGGAGAGAGATAAAAGCTCATTTAGGAACGACATGAACATGCTGCGTAGTAGCTGTTTATCAGTAAATATCTCCACTGAGATTAAGAAAAGCAGTAGCTTAATAAATTAAGTACTTCCTGGTATGGTTACTGTACTGGTAACTCCCCAAAAGAATCTGGATTGTGTGAGGGAACAGAGAAAAAAGCTCATTTAGGACCTGCACTTACGAAGGGGGTAGGCAGCTGTATATCAGGAGTAAACCTTCTGAGAATAAAAACAGCTGGAGCTTGTTAAGGTAATTACACAGGGGAAAGGATAATGTACTGGGAACTCCTCAGAAGAATCTGATTTGTGGTGAGGGGAGAGAGATAAAAGCTCATTTAGGAACGACATGAACATGCTGCGTAGGTAGCTGTTTATCAGTAAATATCTCCACAGAGATTAAGAAAAGCAGTAGCTTAATAAATTAAGTACTTCCTGGTATGGTTACTGTACTGGTAACTCCCCAAAAGAATCTGGATTGTGGTGAGGGAACAGAGAAAAAAGCTCATTTAGGACCTGCACTTACGAAGGGGGTAGGCAGCTGTATATCAGGGAGTAAACCTTCTGAGAATAAAAACAGCTGGAGCTTGTTAAGGTAATTACACAGGGGAAAGGATAATGTACTGGGAACTCCTCAGAAGAATCTGATTTGTGGTGAGGGGAGAGAGATAAAAGCTCATTTAGGAACGACATGAACGTGCTGCGTAGGTAGCTGTTTATCAGTAAATATCTCCACTGAGATTAAGAAAAGCAGTAGCTTAATAAATTAAGTACTTCCTGGTATGGTTACTGTACTGGTAACTCCCGAAAAGAATCTGGATTGTGGTGAGGGAACAGAGAAAAAAGCTCATTTTTGACCTGCACTTACGAAGGGGGTAGGCAGCTGTATATCAGGGAGTAAACCTTCTGAGAATAAAAACAGCTGGAGCTTGTTAAGGTAATTACACAGGGGAAAGCATAATGTACTGGGAACTCCTCAGAAGAATCTGATTTGTGGTGAGGGGAGAGAGATAAAAGCTCATTTAGGAACGACATGAACGTGCTGCGTAGGTAGCTGTTTATCAGTAAATATCTCCACTGAGATTAAGAAAAGCAGTACTTAATAAATTAAGTACTTCCTGGTATGGTTACTGTACTGGTAACTCCCCAAAAGAATCTGGATTGTGGTGAGGGAACAGAGAAAAAAGCTCATTTAGGACCTGCACTTACGAAGGGGGTAGGCAGCAGTATATCAGGGAGTAAACCTTCTGAGAATAAAAACAGCTGGAGCTTGTTAAGTTACTTACACAGGGGAAAGGATAATGTACTGGGAACTCCTGAGAAGAATCTGATTTGTGGTGAGGGGAGAGAGATAAAAGCTCATTTAGGAACGACATGAACGTGCTGCGTAGTAGCTGTTTATCAGTAAATATCTCCACTGAGATTAAGAAAAGCAGTAGCTTAATAAATTAAGTACTTCCTGGTATGGTTACTGTACTCCTAACTCCCCAAAAGAATCTGGATTGTGGTGAGGGAACAGAGAAAAAAGCTCATTTAGGACCTGCACTTACGAAGGGGGTAGGCAGCTGTATATCAGGGAGTAAACCTTCTGAGAATAAAAACAGCTGGAGCTTGTTAAGTACTTACACAGGGGAAAGGATAATGTACTGGGAACTCCTCAGAAGAATCTGATTTGTGGTGAGGGGAGAGAGATAAAAGCTCATTTAGGAACGACATGAACATGCTGCGTAAGGTAGCTGTTTATCAGTAAATATCTCCACTGAGATTAAGAAAAGCAGTAGCTTAATAAATTAAGTACTTCCTGGTATGGTTACTGTACTGGTACTACCCAAAAGATCTGGATTGTGGTGAGGGAACAGAGAAAAAAGCTCATTTAGGACCTGCACTTACGAAGGGGGTAGGCAGCTGTATATCAGTGAGTAAACCTTCTGAGAATAAAAACAGCTGGAGCTTGTTAAGGTAATTACACAGGGGAAAGGATAATGTACTGGGAACTCCTCAGAAGAATCTGATTTGTGGTGAGGGGAGAGAGATAAAAGCTCATTTAGGACCTGACATGAACAAGGGGGTAGGCAGCTGTTATCAGTAAATATCTGAGAATTAAGAAAAGCAGTAGCTTAATAAAGGTAATTACACGGGATGGTTACTGTACTGGTAACTCCCAGAAGAATCTGGATTGTGGTGAGGGGAACAGAGAAAAAGCTCATTTAGACCTGACATGAACATGGGGGTAGGCAGCTGTATATCAGTAAATTCTCCACTGAGAATAAAAAAGCAGTAGCTTGTTAAGGTAATTACACAGGTATGGTTACTGTACTGGGAACTCCCAGAAGAATCTGATTGTGGTGAGGGGAGAGAGATAAAAGCTCATTTAGGAACGACATGAACGAATGCTGCGTAGGCAGCTGTTTATCAGTAAATATCTCCACTGAGATTAAGAAAAGCAGTACCTTAATAAATTAAGTACTTCCTGGGGAAAGGTTACTGTACTGGTAACTCCCCAAAGAATCTGGATTTGTGGTGAGGGAACAGAGATAAAAACTCATTTAGGACGACATGAACATGCTGGTAGGTAGCATGTTTATCAGTAAATATCTCCACTGAGAATAAAAAAGCTGGAGCTTGTTAAGTACTTACCTGGGGAAAGGATAATGTACTGGGAACTCCCCAGAAAGAATCTGATTGTGGTGAGGGGAGAGAGATAAAAGCTCATTTAGGAACGATGCACTTACGAAGGGGGTAGCTGTTTATCAGTAAATATCTCTGAGAATTAAGAAAAGCAGTAGCTTAATAAATTAAGTACTTCCTGGGGAAAGGTTACTGTACTGGGAACTCCCAGAAGAATCTGGATTGTGGTGAGGGAACAGAGAAAAAGCTCATTTAGGACCTGACTTACGAAGGGGGTAGGCAGCTGTATATCAGTAAATATCCTTCTGAGAATAAAAACAGCTGGAGCTTGTTAAGTACTTCACAGGGGAAAGGTAATGTACTGGGAACTCCCAGAAGAATCTGATTGTGGTGAGGGGAGAGAGATAAAAGCTCATTTAGGAACCTGCACTTACGAAGGGGGTAGGCAGCTGTTTATCAGGGAGTAAATATCTCCACTGAGATTAAGAAAAGCAGTAGCTTAATAAATTAAGTACTTCCAGGGATGGTTACTGTACTGGGAACTCTCAAAGAATCTGGATTGTGGTGAGGGGAACAGAGAAAAAAGCTCATTTAGGACCTGCACTTATGAAGGGTAGGTAGCTGTTTATCAGTAAATATCTCCACTGAGAATAAAAACAGCTGTAGCTTAATAATTAAATACTTCCTGGGGAAAGGATAATGTACTGGGAACTCCTCAGAAGAATCTGATTTGTGGTGAGGGGAGAGAGATAAAAGCTCATTTAGGACCTGCACTTATGAAGGGGGTAGGCAGCTGTATATCAGGGAGTAAACCTTCTGAGAATAAAAACAGCTGGAGCTTGTAAGGTAATTACACAGGGGAAAGGATAATGTACTGGGAACTCCTCAGAAGAATCTGATTGTGGTGAGGGGAGAGAGATAAAAGCTCATTTAGGAACGACATGAACATGCTGTAGGTAGCTGTTTATCAGTAAATATCTCCACTGAGATTAAGAAAAGCAGTAGCTTAATAAATTAAGTACTTCCTGGTATGGTTACTGTACTGGTCACTCCCAAAAGAATCTGGATTGTGGTGAGGGAACAGAGAAAAAAGCTCATTTAGGACTGCACTACGAAGGGGTAGGCAGCTGTATATCAGGGAGTAAATCTTCTGAGAATAAAAACAGCTGGAGCTTGTTAAGGTAATTACACAGGGGAAAGGATAATGTACTGGGAACTCCTCAGAAGAATCTGATTGTGGTGAGGGGAGAGAGATAAAAGCTCATTTAGGAACGACATGAACATGCTGCGTAGGTAGCTGTTTATCAGTAAATATCTCCACTGAGATTAAGAAAAGCAGTAGCTTAATAAATTAAGTACTTCCTGGTATGGTTACTGTACTGGTAACTCCCAAAAGAATCTGGATTGTGGTGAGGGAACAGAGAAAAAAGCTCATTTAGGACTGCACTTACGAAGGGGGTAGGCAAGCTGTATATCAGGGTAAACCTTCTGAGAATAAAAACAGCTGGAGCTTGTTAAGTACTTACACAGGGGAAAGGATTAATGTACTGGGAACTCCTCAGAAGAATCTGATTTGTGTGAGGGGAGAGAGATAAAAGCTCATTTAGGAACGACATGAACATGCTGCGTAGGTAGCTGTTTATCAGTAAATATCTCTACTGAGATTAAAAAAGCAGTAGCTTAATAAATTAAGTACTTCCTGGTATGGTCTGTACTGGTAACTCCCAAAAAATCTGATTGTGGTGAGGGAACAGAGAAAAAAGCTCATTTAGGACCTGCACTTACGAAGGGGGTAGGCAGCTGTATATCAGGGAGTAAACCTTCTGAGAATAAAAACAGCTGGAGCTTTAAGGTAATTACACAGGGAAAGGATAATGTACTGGGAACTCCTCAGAAGAATCTGATTTGTGGTGAGGGGAGAGAGATAAAAGCTCATTTAGGAACGACATGAACATGCTGCGTAAGGTAGCTGTTTATCAGTAAATATCTCCACTGAGATTAAGAAAAGCAGTAGCTTAATAAATTAAGTACTTCCTGGAAAGGTTACTGTACTGGGAACTCCCAAAATATCTGGATTGTGGTGAGGGGAGAACAGAGAAAAAAGCTCATTTAGGACCTGCACTTATGAAGGGGGTAGGCAGCTGTATATCAGTAGTAAACCTTCTGAGAATAAAAACAGCTGGAGCTTGTTAAGGTAATTACACGGGAAAGGATAATGTACTGGGAACTCCCAGAAGAATCTGATTTGTGGTGAGGGGAGAGAGATAAAAGCTCATTTAAGACCTGCACTTACAAAGGGGGTAGGCAGCTGTATATCAGGGAGTAAACCTTCTGAGAATAAAAACAGCTGGAGCTTGTTAAGTAATTACACAGGGGAAAGGATAATGTACTGGGAACTCCCAGAAGAATCTGATTTGTGGTGAGGGGAGAGAGATAAAAGCTCATTTAGGAACGACATGAACATGCTGGTAGTAGCTGTTTATCAGTAAATATCTCCACTGAGATTAAGAAAAGCAGTAGCTTAATAAATTAAGTACTTCCTGGTATGGTTACTGTACTGGGAACTCCCAAAAGAATCTGGATTGTGGTGAGGGAACAGAGAAAAAAGCTCATTTAGGACCTGCACATGACGAATGGGGGTAGGCAGCTGTATATCAGGGAGTAAATCTTCTGAGATAAAAACAGCTGGAGCTTGTTAAGTACTTACACAGGGGAAAGGATAATGTACTGGGAACTCCTCAGAAGAATCTGATTTGTGGTGAGGGGAGAGAGATAAAAAGCTCATTTAGGAACGACATGAACATGCTGCGTAGGTAGCTGTTTATCAGTAAATATCTCCACTGAGATTAAGAAAAGCAGTAGCTTAATAAATTAAGTACTTCCTGGTATGGTTACTGTACTGGTAACTCCCAAAAGAATCTGGATTGTGTGAGGGAACAGAGAAAAAAGCTCATTTAGGACCTGCACTTACGAAGGGGGTAGGCAGCTGTATATCAGGGTAAACCTTCTGAGAATAAAAACAGCTGGAGCTTGTTAAGTAATTACACAGGGGAAAGGATAATGTACTGGAACTCCTCAGAAGAATCTGATTTGGTGAGGGGAGAGAGATAAAAGCTCATTTAGGAACGACATGAACATGCTGCGTAGGTAGCTGTTTATCAGTAAATATCTCTTCTGAGATTAAAAAAGCAGTAGCTTAATAAATTAAGTACTTCCTAGGGGATGGTAATGTACTGGTAACTCCCAAAAGAATCTGATTGTGGTGAGGGAACAGAGAAAAAGCTCATTTAGGACCTGCACTTACGAAGGGGGTAGGCAGCTGTATATCAGGGAGTAAACCTTCTGAGAATAAAAAAGCAGTGGAGCTTAATTTAAGGTAATTACACAGGGAAAGGATAATGTACTGGGAACTCCTCAGAAGAATCTGATTTGTGGTGAGGGGAGAGAGATAAAAGCTCATTTAGGAACGACATGAACGTGCTGCGTAGGTAGCTGTTTATCAGTAAATATCTCCACTGAGATTAAGAAAAGCAGTAGCTTAATAAATTAAATACTTCCTGGTATGGTTACTGTACTGGTAACTCCCCAAAATAATCTGGATTGTGGTGAGGGAACAGAGAAAAAAGCTCATTTAGGACCTGCACTTATGAAGGGGGTAGGCAGCTGTATATCAGGGAGTAAACCTTCTGAGAATAAAAACAGCTGGAGCTTGTTAAGGTAATTACACAGGGGAAAGGATAATGTACTGGGAACTCCACAGAAGAATCTGATTTGTGGTGAGGGGAGAGAGATAAAAGCTCATTTAGGAACGACATGAACATGCTGCGTAGGTAGCTGTTTATCAGTAAATATCTCCACTGAGATTAAGAAAAGCAGTAGCTTAATAAATTAAGTACTTCCTGGTATGGTTACTGTACTCCTAACTCCCCAAAAGAATCTGGATTGTGGTGAGGGAACAGAGAAAAAAGCTCATTTAGGACCTGCACTTACGAAGGGGGTAGGCAGCAGTATATCAGGGAGTAAACCTTCTGAGAATAAAAACAGCTGGAGCTTGTTAAGTTACTTACACAGGGGAAAGGATAATGTACTGGGAACTCCTCAGAAGAATCTGATTTGTGGTGAGGGGAGAGAGATAAAAGCTCATTTAGGAACGACATGAACATGCTTCGTAAGTAGCTGTTTATCAGTAAATATCTCCACTGAGATTAAGAAAAGCAGTAGCTTAATAAATTAAGTACTTCCTGGTATGGTTACTGTACTGGTCACTCCCAAAAGAATCTGGATTGTGGTGAGGGAACAGAGAAAAAAGCTCATTTAGGACCTGCACTTACGAAGGGGGTAGGCAGCTGTATATCAGTGAGTAAACCTTCTGAGAATAAAAACAGCTGGAGCTTCTTAAGGTAATTACACAGGGGAAAGGATAATGTACTGGAACTCCTCAGAAGAATCTGATTTGTGGTGAGGGGAGAGAGATAAAAGCTCATTTAGGAACCTGCACTTACAAGGGGGTAGGCAGCTGTTTATCAGGGAGTAACCTTCTGAGATTAAAAACAGCTGGAGATTGTTAAGGTAATTACACAGGTATGGTAATGTACTGGGAACTCCCAAAGAATCTGATTGTGGTGAGGGAACAGAGAAAAAGCTCATTTAGGACCTGCACTTACGAAGGGGGTAGGCAGCTGTATATCAGTAAATATCTCCACTGAGAATAAAAAAGCTGGAGCTTAATTTAAGGTAATTACACAGGTAAAGGATAATGTACTGGGAACTCCCAGAAGAATCTGATTTGTGGTGAGGGGAGAGAGATAAAAGCTCATTTAGGACCTGCACATACGAATGGGGTAGGCAGCTGTATATCAGGGAGTAAATCTTCTGAGAATAAAAACAGCTGGAGCTTGTTAGGTAATTACACAGGGGAAAGGATAATGTACTGGGAACTCCTCAGAAGAATCTGATTGTGGTGAGGGAGAGAGATAAAAACTCATTTAGGAACGACATGAACATGCTGCGTAGGTAGCTGTTTATCAGTAAATATCTCCACTGAGATTAAGAAAAGCAGTAGCTTAATAAATTAAGTACTTCCTGGTATGGTTACTGTACTGGTAACTCCCAAAAGAATCTGGATTGTGGTGAGGGAACAGAGAAAAAAGCTCATTTAGGAACATGCACTTACGAAGGGGTAGGCAGCTGTATATCAGGGGTAAATCTTCTGAGAATAAAAACAGCTGGAGCTTGTTAAGTAATTACACAGGGAAAGGATAATGTACTGGGAACTCCTCAGAAGAATCTGATTTGGTGAGGGAGAGAGATAAAAAGCTCATTTAGGAACGACATGAACATGCTGCTAGGTAGCTGTTTATCAGTAAATATCTCTACTGAGATTAAAAAGCAGTAGCTTAATAAATTAAGTACTTCCAGGGTATGGTCTGTACTGGTAACTCCCCAAAAGAATCTGATTGTGGTGAGGGAACAGAGAAAAAAGCTCATTTAGGACCTGCACTTACGAAGGGGGTAGGCAGCTGTATATCAGGGTAAACCTTCTGAGAATAAAAAGCTGGAGCTTTTTAAGTAATTACACAGGGAAAGGATAATGTACTGGGAACTCCTCAGAAGAATCTGATTTGTGGTGAGGGGAGAGAGATAAAAGCTCATTTAGGAACGACATGAACATGCTGCGTAGGTAGCTGTTTATCAGTAAATATCTCCACTGAGATTAAAAAAGCAGTAGCTAATAAATTAAGTACTTCCTGGTATGGTTACTGTACTGGTAACTCCCCAAAATAAACTGATTGTGGTGAGGGAACAGAGAAAAAAGCTCATTTAGGACCTGCACTTACGAAGGGGGTAGGCAGCTGTATATCAGGGAGTAACCTTCTGAGAATAAAAACAGCTGGAGCTTGTTTAAGGTAATTACACAGGGAAAGGATAATGTACTGGGAACTCCACAGAAGAATCTGATTTGTGGTGAGGGGAGAGAGATAAAAGCTCATTTAGGAACGACATGAACATGCTGCGTAGGTAGCTGTTTATCAGTAAATATCTCCACTGAGATTAAGAAAAGCAGTAGCTTAATAAATTAAGTACTTCCTGGTATGGTTACTGTACTGGTAACTCCCAAAAGAATCTGGATTGTGGTGAGGGAACAGAGAAAAAAGCTCATTTAGGACCTGCACTTACGAAGGGGGTAGGCAGCTGTATATCAGGGAGTAAACCTTCTGAGAATAAAAACAGCTGGAGCTTGTTAGGTAATTACACAGGGGAAAGGATAATGTACTGGGAACTCCTCAGAAGAATCTGATTTGTGGTGAGGGGAGAGAGATAAAAGCTCATTTAGGAACGACATGAACATGCTGCGTAGGTAGCTGTTTATCAGTAAATATCTCCACTGAGATTAAGAAAAGCAGTAGCTTAATAAATTAAGTACTTCCTGGTATGGTTACTGTACTGGTCACTCCCAAAAGAATCTGGATTGTGGTGAGGGAACAGAGAAAAAAGCTCATTTAGGACCTGCACTTACGAAGGGGGTAGGCAGCTGTATATCAGGGAGTAAACCTTCTGAGAATAAAAACAGCTGGAGCTTGTTAAGGTAATTACACAGGGGAAAGGATAATGTACTGGGAACTCCTCAGAAGAATCTGATTTGTGGTGAGGGGAGAGAGATAAAAGCTCATTTAGGAACGACATGAACATGCTGCGTAGGTAGCTGTTTATCAGTAAATATCTCCACTGAGATTAAGAAAAGCAGTAGCTTAATAAATTAAGTACTTCCTGGTATGGTTACTGTACTGGTAACTCCCCAAAAGAATCTGGATTGTGGTGAGGGAACAGAGAAAAAAGCTCATTTAGGACCTGCACTTACGAAGGGGGTAGGCAGCTGTATATCAGGGGTAAACCTTCTGAGAATAAAAACAGCTGGAGCTTGTTAAGTAATTACACAGGGGAAAGGATAATGTACTGGGAACTCCTCAGAAGAATCTGATTTGTGGTGAGGGGAGAGAGATAAAAGCTCATTTAGGAACGACATGAACATGCTGCGTAGGTAGCTGTTTATCAGTAAATATCTCCACTGAGATTAAGAAAAGCAGTAGCTTAATAAATTAAGTACTTCCTGGTATGGTTACTGTACTGGTAACTCCCCAAAAGAATATGGATTGTGGTGAGGGAACAGAGAAAAAAGCTCATTTAGGACCTGCACTTACGAAGGGGGTAGGCAGCTGTATATCAGGGAGTAAACCTTCTGAGAATAAAAACAGCTGGAGCTTTTTAAGGTAATTACACAGGGAAAAGGATAATGTACTGGGAACTCCTCAGAAGAATCTGATTTGTGGTGAGGGGAGAGAGATAAAAGCTCATTTAGGAACGACATGAACATGCTGCGTAGTAGCTGTTTATCAGTAAATATCTCCACTGAGATTAAGAAAAGCAGTAGCTTAATAAATTAAGTACTTCCTGGTATGGTTACTGTACTGGTAACTCACCAAAAGAATATGGATTGTGGTGAGGGAACAGAGAAAAAAGCTCATTTAGGACCTGCACTTACGAAGGGGGTAGGCAGCTGTATATCAGGGAGTAAACCTTCTGAGAATAAAAACAGCTGGAGCTTGTTAAGGTAATTACACAGGGGAAAGGATAATGTACTGGGAACTCCTCAGAAGAATCTGATTTGTGGTGAGGGGAGAGAGATAAAAGCTCATTTAGGAACGACATGAACATGCTGCGTACGTAGCTGTTTATCAGTAAATATCTCCACTGAGATTAAGAAAAGCAGTAGCTTAATAAATTAAGTACTTCCTGGTATGGTTACTGTACTGGTCACTCCCAAAAGAATCTGGATTGTGGTGAGGGAACAGAGAAAAAAGCTCATTTAGGACCTGCACTTACGAAGGGGGTAGGCAGCTGTATATCAGGGAGTAAACCTTCTGAGAATAAAAACAGCTGGAGCTTGTTAAGGTAATTACACAGGGGAAAGGATAATGTACTGGGAACTCCTCAGAAGAATCTGATTCGTGGTGAGGGGAGAGAGATAAAAGCTCATTTAGGAACGACATGAACATGCTGCGTAGGTAGCTGTTTATCAGTAAATATCTCCTCTGAGATTAAGAAAAGCAGTAGCTTAATAAATTAAGTACTTCCTGGTATGGTTACTGTACTGGTAACTCCCCAAAAGAATCTGGATTGTGGTGAGGGAACAGAGAAAAAAGCTCATTTAGGACCTGCACTTACGAAGGGGGTAGGCAGCTGTATATCAGGGAGTAAACCTTCTGAGAATAAAAACAGCTGGAGCTTGTTAAGTAATTACACAGGGGAAAGGATAATGTACTGGGAACTCCTCAGAAGAATCTGATTTGTGGTGAGGGGAGAGAGATAAAAGCTCATTTAGGAACGACATGAACATGCTGCGTAGGTAGCTGTTTATCAGTAAATATCTCCACTGAGATTAAGAAAAGCAGTAGCTTAATAAATTAAGTAATTCCTGGTATGGTTACTGTACTGGTAACTCCCCAAAAGAATCTGGATTGTGGTGAGGGAACAGAGAAAAAAGCTCATTTAGGACCTGCACTTACGAAGGGGGTAGGCAGCTGTATATCAGGGAGTAAAACCTTCTGAGAATAAAAACAGCTGGAGCTTGTTAAGGTAATTACACAGGGAAAGGATAATGTACTGGGAACTCCTCAGAAGAATCTGATTTGTGGTGAGGGGAGAGAGATAAAAGCTCATTTAGGAACGACATGAACATGCTGCGTATGTAGCTGTTTATCAGTAAATATCTCCACTGAGATTAAGAAAAGCAGTAGCTTAATAAATTAAGTACTTCCTGGTATGGTTACTGTACAGGTAACTCAACAAAAGAATCTGGATTGTGGTGAGGGAACAGAGAAAAAAGCTCATTTAGGACCTGCACTTACGAAGGGGGTAGGCAGCTGTATATCAGGGAGTAAACCTTCTGAGAATAAAAACAGCTGGAGCTTGTTAAGGTAATTACACAGGGGAAAGGATAATGTACTGGGAACTCCTCAGAAGAATCTGATTTGTGGTGAGGGGAGAGATAAAAGCTCATTTAGGAACGACATGAACATGCTGCGTACGTAGCTGTTTATCAGTAAATATCTCCACTGAGATTAAGAAAAGCAGTAGCTTAATAAATTAAGTACTTCCTGGTATGGTTACTGTACTGGTCACTCCACAAAAGAATCTGGATTGTGGTGAGGGAACAGAGAAAAAAGCTCATTTAGGACCTGCACTTACGAAGGGGGTAGGCAGCTGTATATCAGGGAGTAAACCTTCTGAGAATAAAAACAGCTGGAGCTTGTTAAGGTAATTACACAGGGGAAAGGATAATGTACTGGGAACTCCTCAGAAGAATCTGATTTGTGGTGAGGGGAGAGAGATAAAAGCTCATTTAGGAACGACATGAACATGCTGCATAAGTAGCTGTTTATCAGTAAATATCTCAACTGAGATGAAGAAAGCAGTAGCTTAATAAATTAAGTACTTCCTAGTATGGTTACTGTACTGGTAACTCCCCAAAAGAATCTGGATTGTGGTGAGGGAACAGAGAAAAAAGCTCATTTAGGATCTGCACTTACGAAGGGGGTAGGCAGCTGTATATCAGGGAGTAAACCTTCTGAGAATAAAAACAGCTGGAGCTTGTTAAGGTAATTACACAGGGAAAGGATAATGTACTGGGAACTCCTCAGAAGAATCTGATTTGTGGTGAGGGGAGAGAGATAAAAGCTCATTTAGGAACGACATGAACATGCTGCCTAGTTAGCTGTTATCAGTAAATATCTCCACTGATATTAAGAAAAGCAGTAGCTAATTAATTAAGTACATCTGGTATGATTACTGTACTGGTAACTCCCAAAAGAATCTGATTGTGGTGAGGGAACAAAGAAAAAACTCATTTAGGACCTGCACTTACGAAGGGGGTAGGCAGCTGTATATCAGGGAGTAAAACTTCTGAGAATAAAAACAGCTGGAGCTTGTTAAGGTACTTACACTGGGGAAAGGATAATGTACTGGGAACTTCAGAAGAATCTTATTTGTGGTGAGGGGAGAGAGATAAAAGCTCATTTAGGAACGACATGAACATGCTGCATAGGTAGCTGTTTATCAGTAAATATCTCCACTGAGATTAAGAAAAGCCGTAGCTTAATAAATTAAGTACTTGCTGGTATGGTTACTGTACTTGTAACTCCCCAAAAGAATCTGGATTGTGGTGAGGGAACAGAGAAAAAAGCTCATTTAGGACCTGCACTTATGAAGGGTGTAGGCAGGTGTATATCAGGGAGTAAACCTTCTGGAATAAAAACAGCTGGAGCTTGTTAAGGTAATTACACAGGGGAAAGGATAATGTACTGGGAACTCCTCAGAAGAATCTGATTTGTGGTGAGGGGAGAGAGATAAAAGCTCATTTAGGAACGACATGAACATGCTGCGTAGGTAGCTGTTTATCAGTAAATATCTCACTGAGATTAAGAAAAGTAGTAGCTTAATAAATTAAGTACTTCCTGGTATGGTACTGTACTGGTCACTCCACAAAAGTATCTGGATTGTGGTGAGGGAACAGAGAAAAAAGCTCATTTAGGACCTGCACTTACGAAGGGGGTAGGCAGCTGTATATCAGGGAGAAACCTTCTGAGAATAAAAACAGCTGGAGCTTGTTAAGGTAATTAGACAGGGGAAAGGATAATGTACTGGGAACTCCTCAGAAGAATCTGGATTATGGTGAGGGAACAGAGAAAAAAGCTCAATTAGGACCTGCACTTACGAAGGGGGTAGGCAGCTGTATATCAGGGAGTAAACCTTCTGAGAATAAGAACAGCTGGAGCTTGTTAAGGTAATTACACAGGGGAAAGTATAATGTACTGGGAACAATTCAGAAGAATCTGATTTGTGGTGAGGGGAGAGAGATAAAAGCTCATTTAGGAACGACATGAACATGCTGCGTAGGTAGCGGTTTATCAGTAAATATCTCCACTGAGATTAAGAAAAGCAGTAGCTTAATAAATTAAGTACTTCCAGGTATGGTTACTGTACTGGTAACTCCCCAAAAGAATCTGGATTTTGGTGAGGGAACAGAGAAAAAAGCTCATTTAGGACCTGCACTTACGAAGGGGGTAGGCAGCTGTATATCAGGGAGTAAACCTTCTGAGAATAAAAACAGCTGGAGCTTGTTAAGGTAATTACACAGGGGAAAGGATAATGTACTGGGAACTCCTCAGAAGAATCTGATTCGTGGTGAGGGGAGAGAGATAAAAGCTCATTTAGGAACGAAAAGAACATGCTGCGTACATAGCTGTTTATCAGTAAATATCTCCACTGAGATTAAGAAAAGCAGTAGCTTAATAAATTAAGTACTTCCTGGTATGGTTCCTGTACTGGTAACTCCACAAAAGAATCTGGATTGTGGTGAGGGAACAGAGAAAAAAGCTCATTTATGACCTGCACTTACGAAGGGGGTAGGCAGCTGTATATCAGGGAGTAAACCTTCTGAGAATAAAAACAGCTGGAGCTTGTTAAGGTAATTACACAGGGGAAAGGATAATGTACTGGGAACTCCTCAGAAGAATCTGATTCGTGGTGAGGGGAGAGAGATAAA
>NW_025957055.1:0-44780 GCF_023159225.1 Perognathus longimembris pacificus
AGCAGTAGCTTAATAAACTAAGTACTTCCTGGTATGGTTACTCTACTGGTAACTCACCAAAAGAATCTGGATTGTGGTGAGGGAACAGAGAAAAAAGCTCATTTAGGACCTGCACTTACGAAAGGGGTAGGCAGCTGTATATCAGGGAGTAAACCTTCTGCGAATAAAAACAGCTGGAGCTTGTTAAGGTAATTACACAGGGGAAAGGATAATGTACTGGGAACTCCTAAGAAGAATCTGATTTGTGTTGAGGGGAGAGAGATAAAAGCTCATTTAGGAACTACATGAACATGCTGGGTACGTAGCTGTTTATCAGTAAATATCTCCACTGAGATTAAGAAAAGCAGTAGCTTAATAAATTAAGTACTTACTGATATGGGTACTGTACTGGTAACTCCCCAAAAGAATCTGGATTGTGGTGAGGGAACAGAGAAAAAAGCTCATTTAGGACCTGCACTTATGAACGGGGTAGGCAGCTGTATATCAGGGAGTAAAACCTTCTGACAATAAAAACAGCTGGAGCTTGTTAAGGTAATTACACAGGGGAAAGGATAAAGTACTGGGAACTCCTCAGAAGAATCTGATTTGTGGTGAGGGGAGAGAGATAAAAGCTCATTTAGGAACGACATGAACATGCTGCGTAGGTAGCTGTTTATCAGTAAATATCTCCACTGAGATTAAGAAAAGCAGTAGCTTAATAAATTAAGTACTTCCTGGTATGGTTACTGTACTGGTAACTCCCCAAAAGAATCTGGATTGTGGTGAGGGAACAGAGAAAAAAGCTCATTTAGGACCTGCACTTTCGAAGGGGGTAGGTAGCTGTATATCAGGGAGTAAACCTTCTGAAAATAAAAAAAGCTGGAGCTTGTTAAGGTAATTACACAGGGGAAAGGATAATGTACTGGGAACTCCTCAGAAGAATCTGATTTGTGTTGAGGGGAGAGAGTTAAAAGCTCATTTAGGAACGACATGAACATGCTGGGTACGTAGCTGTTTATCAGTAAATATCTCCACTGAGATTAAGAAAAGCAGTAGCTTAATAAATTAAGTACTTACTGGTATGGTTACTGTACTGGTAACTCCCCAAAAGAATCTGGATTGTGGTGAGGGAACAGAGAAAAAAGCTCATTTAGGACCTGCACTTACGAAGGGGGTAGGCAGCTGTATATCAGGGAGTAAACCTTCTGACAATAAAAACAGCTGGAGCTTGTTAATGTAATTACACAGGGGAAAGGATAATGTACTGGGAACTCCTCAGAAGAATCTGATTTGTGGTGAGGGGAGAGAGTTAAAAGCTCATTTAGGAACGACATGAACATGCTGCGTAGGTAGCTGTTTATCAGTAAATATCTCCACTGAGATTAAGAAAAGCAGTAGCTTAATAAATTAAGTACTTCCTGGTATGGTTACTGTACTGGAAACTCCCCAAAAGAATCTGGATTGTGGTGAAGGAACAGAGAAAAAAGCTCATTTAGGACCTGCACTTTCGAAGGGGGGTAGGCAGCTGTATATCAGGGAGTAAACCTTCTGAGAATAAAAACAGCTGGAGCTTGTTAAGGTAATTACACAGGGGAAATTATAAAGTACTTGGAACTCCTCAGAAGAATCTGATTTGTGGTGACGGGAGAGAGATAAAAGCTCATTTAGAAACGACATGAACATGCTGCGTAGGTAGCTGTTTATCAGTAAATATCTCCACTGAGATTAAGAAAAGCAGTAGCTTAATAAATTAAGTACTTCCTGGTATGGTTACTGTACTGGTAAGTCCCCAAAAGAATCTGGATTGTGGTGAGGGAACAGAGAAAAAGCTCATTTAGGACGTGCACATACGAAGGGGGTAGGCAGCTGTATATCAGGGAGTAAACCTTCTGCGAATAAAAACAGCTGGAGCTTGTTAAGGTAATTACACAGGGGAAAGGATAATGTACTGGGAACTCCTCAGAAGAATCTGATTTGTGGTGAGGGGAGAGAGATAAAAGCTCATTTAGGAACGACATGAACATGCAGGGTAGGTAGCTGTTTATCAGTAAATTTCTCCTCTGAGATTAAGAAAAGCAGTAGCTTAATAAATTAAGTACATCCTTGTGTGGTTACTGTACTGGTAACTCCCCAAAAGAATCTGGATTGTCGTGAGGGAACAGAGAAAAAAGCTCATTTAGGACCTGCACTTACGAAGAGGTTAGGCAGCTGTATATCAGGGAGTAAACCTTCTGAGAATAAAAACAGCTGGAGCTTGTTAAGGTAATTACACAGGGGAAAGGATAATGTACTGGGAACTCCTCAGAAGAATCTGATTTGTGGTGAGGGGAGAGCGATAAAACCTCATTTAGGAACGACATGAACATGCTGCGTACGTAGCTGTTTATCAGTAAATATCTCCACTGAGATTAAGAAAAGCAGTAGCTTAATAAATTAAGTACTTCCTGGTATGGTTTACTGTACTGGTAACTCCCCAAAAGAATCTGGATTGTGGTGAGGGAACAGAGAAAAAAGCTCATTTAGGACCTGCACTTACGAAGGGGGTAGGCAGCTGTATATCAGGGAGTAAACCTTCTGAGAATAAAAACAGCTGGAGCTTGTTAAGGTAATTACACAGGGGAAAGGATAATGTACTGGGAACTCCTCAGAAGAATCTGATTTGTGGTGAGGGGAGAGAGATAAAAGCTCATTTAGGAACGACATGAACATGCTGCGTACGTAGCTGTTTATCACGAAATATCTCCACTGAGATTAAGAAAAGCAGTAGCTTAATAAATTAAGTACTTCTTGGTATGGGTACTGTACTGGTAACTCCCCAAAAGAATCTGGATTGTGGTGAGGGAACAGAGAAAAAAGCTCATTTAGGACCTGCACTTACGAAGGGGGTAGGCAGCTGTATATCAGCGAGTAAACCTTCTGAGAATAAAAACAGCTGGAGCTTGTTAAGGTAATTACACAGGGGAAAGGATAATGTACTGGGAACTCCTCAGAAGAATCTGATTTGTGGTGAGGGGAGAGAGATAAAAGCTCATTTAGGAACGACATGAACATGCTGCGTACGTAGCTGTTTATCAGGAAATATCTCCACTGAGATTAAGAAAAGCAGTAGCATAATAAATTAAGTACTTCCTGTTATGGTTACTGTACTGGTAACTCCCCAAAAGAATCTGGATTGTGGTGAGGAACAGAGAAAAAAGCTCATTTAGGACCTGCACTTACGAAGGGAGTAGGCAGCTGTATATCAGGGAGTAAACCTTCTGAGAATAAAAACAGCTGGGGCTTGTTAAGGTAATTACACAGGGGAAAGGATAATGTACTGGGAAATCCTCAGAAGAATCTGATTTGTGGTGAAGGGAAAGAGATAAAAGCTCATTTAGGAACGACATGAACATGCTGCGTAGGTAGCTGTTTATCAGGAAATACCTCCACTGAGATTAAGAAAAGCAGTAGCTTAATAAATTTAGTACTTACTGGTATGGTTACTGTACTGGTAACTCCCCAAAAGAATCTGGATTGTGGTGAGGGAACAGAGAAAAATCTCATTAGGACCTGCACTTACGCAGGGGGTAGGCAGCTGTATATCAGGGAGTAAACCTTCTGAGAATAAAAACAGCTGGAGCTTGTTAAGGTAATTACACAGGGGAAAGGATAATGTACTGGGAACTCCTCCGAAGAATCTGATTTGTGGTGAGGGGAGAGAGATAAAAGCTCATTTAGGAACGACATGAACATGCTGCGTAGGTAGCTGTTTATCAGGAAATATCTCCACTGAGATTAAGAAAAGCAGTAGCTTAATAAATTAAGTACTTCCTGGTATGGTTACTGTACTGGTAACTCCCCAAAAGAATCTGGATTGTGGTGAGGGAACAGAGAAAAAAGCTCATTTAGGACCTGCACTTACGCAGGGGGTAGGCAGCTGTATATCAGGGAGTAAACCTTCTGAGAATAAAAACAGCTGGAGCTTGTTAAGGTAATTACACAGGGGAAAGGATAATGTACTGGGAACTCCTCAGAAGAATCTGATTTGTGGTGAGGGGAGAGAGATAAAAGCTCATTTAGGAACGACATGAACATGCTGCGTAGGTAGCTGTTTATCAGTAAATATCTCCACTGAGATTAAGAAAAGCAGTAGCTTAATAAATTAAGTACTTCCTGGTATGGTTCCTGTACTGGTAAGTCCCAAAAGAATCTGGATTGTGGTGAGGGAACAGAGAAAAAAGCTCATTTAGGACCTGCACTTACGAAGGGGGTAGGCAGCTGTATATCAGGGAGTAAACCTTCTGAGAATAAAAACAGCTGGAGCTTGTTAAGGTAATTACACAGGGGAAAGGATAATGTACTGGGAACTCCTCAGAAGAATCTGATTTGTGGTGAGGGGAGAGAGATAAAAGCTCATTTAGGAACGACGTGAACATGCTGCGTAGGTACCTGTTTATCAGGAAATATCTCCACTGAGATTAAGAAAAGCAGTAGCTTAATAAATTAAGTACTTCCTGGTATGGTTACTGTACTGGTAACTCCCCAAAAGAATCTGGATTGTGGTGAGGTAACAGAGAAAAAAGCTCATTTAGGACCTGCACATACGCAGGGGGTAGGCAGCTGTATATCAGGGAGTGAACCTTCTGAGAATAAAAACAGCTGAGCTTGTTAAGGTAATTACACAGGGGAAAGGATAATGTACTGGGAACAATTCAGAAGAATCTGATTTGTGGTGAGGGGGAGAGAGATAAAAGCTCATTTAGGAACGACATGAACATGCTGCGTAGGTAGCTGTTTATCAGTAAATATCTCCACTGAGATTAAGAAAAGCAGTAGCTTAATAAATTAAGTACTTCCTGGTATGGTTACTGTACTGGTAAGTCCCCAAAAGAATCTGGATTGTGGTGAGGGAACAGAGAAAAAAGCTCATTTAGGACCTGCACTTACGAAGGGGGTAGGCAGCTGTATATCAGGGAGTAAACCTTCTGAGAATAAAAACAGCTGGACCTTGTTAAGGTAATTACACAGGGGAAAGGATAATGTACTGGGAACTCCTCAGAAGAATCTGATTTGTGGTGAGGGGAGAGAGATAAAAGCTCATTTAGGAACGACGTGAACATGCTGCGTAGGTAGCTGTTTATCAGGAAATATCTCCACTGAGATTAAGAAAAGCAGTAGCTTAATAAATTAAAGTACTTCCTGGTATGGTTACTGTACTGGTAACTCCCCAAAAGAATCTGGATTGTGGTGAGGTAACAGAGAAAAAAAGCTCATTTAGGACCTGCACATACGCAGGGGGTAGGCAGCTGTATATCAGGGAGTGAACCTTCTGAGAATAAAAACAGCTGGAGCTTGTTAAGGTAATTACACAGGGGAAAGGATAATGTACTGGGAACTCCTCAGAAGAATCTGATTTGTGGTGAGGGGAGAGAGATAAAAGCTCATTTAGGAACGACATGAACATGCTGCGTAGGTAGCTGTTTATCAGTAAATATCTCCACTGAGATTAAGAAAAGCAGTAGGTTAATAAATTAAGTACTTCCTGGTATGGTTACTGTACTGGTAACTCCCCAAAAGAATCTGGATTGTGGTGAGGGAACAGAGAAAAAAGCTCATTTAGGACCTGCACTTACGAAGGGGGTAGGCAGCTGTATATCAGGGAGTGAACCTTCTGAGAATAAAAACAGCTGGAGCTTGTTAAGGTAATTACACAGGGGGAAAGGATAATGTACTGGGAACAATTCAGAAGAATCTGATTTGTGGTGAGGGGAGAGAGATAAAAGCTCATTTAGGAACGACGTGAACATGCTGCGTAGGTAGCTGTTTATCAGGAAATATCTCCACTGAGATTAAGAAAAGCAGTAGCTTAATAAATTAAGTACTTCCTGGTATGGTTACTGTACTGGTAACTCCCCAAAAGAATCTGGATTGTGGTGAGGTAACAGAGAAAAAAGCTCATTTAGGACCTGCACATACGCAGGGGGTAGGCAGCTGTATATCAGGGAGTGAACCTTCTGAGAATAAAAACAGCTGGAGCTTGTTAAGGTAATTACACAGGGGAAAGGATAATGTACTGGGAACTCCTCAGAAGAATCTGATTTGTGGTGAGGGGAGAGAGATAAAAGCTCATTTAGGAACGACATGAACATGCTGCGTAGGTAGCTGTTTATCAGTAAATATCTCCACTGAGATTAAGAAAAGCAGTAGCTTAATAAATTAAGTACTTCCTGGTATGGTTACTGTACTGGTAAGTCCCCAAAAGAATCTGGATTGTGGTGAGGGAACAGAGAAAAAAGCTCATTTAGGACCTGCACTTACGAAGGGGGTAGGCAGCTGTATATCAGGGAGTAAACCTTCTGAGAATAAAAACAGCTGGAGCTTGTTAAGGTAATTACACAGGGGAAAGGATAATGTACTGGGAACTCCTCAGAAGAATCTGATTTGTGGTGAGGGGAGAGAGATAAAAGCTCATTTAGGAACGACGTGAACATGCTGCGTAGGTAGCTGTTTATCAGGAAATATCTCCACTGAGATTAAGAAAAGCAGTAGCTTAATAAATTAAGTACTTCCTGGTATGGTTACTGTACTGGTAACTCCCCAAAAGAATCTGGATTGTGGTGAGGTAACAGAGAAAAAGCTCATTTAGGACCTGCACATACGCAGGGGGTAGGCAGCTGTATATCAGGGAGTGAACCTTCTGAGAATAAAAACAGCTGGAGCTTGTTAAGGTAATTACACAGGGGAAAAGATAATGTACTGGGAACTCCTCAGAAGAATCTGATTTGTGGTGAGGGGAGAGAGATAAAAGCTCATTTAGGAACGACATGAACATGCTGCGTAGGTAGCTGTTTATCAGTAAATATCTCCACTGAGATTAAGAAAAGCAGTAGCTTAATTAATTAAGTACTTCCTGGTATGGTTACTGTACTGGTAACTCCCCAAAAGAATCTGGATTGTGGTGAGGGAACAGAGAAAAAAGCTCATTTAGGACCTGCACGTACGAAGGGGGTAGGCAGCTGTATATCAGGGAGTAAACCTTCTGAGAATAAAAACAGCTGGAGCTTGTTAAGGTAATTACACAGGGGAAAGGATAATGTACTGGGAACTCCTCAGAAGAATCTGATTTGTGGTGAGGGGAGAGAGATAAAAGCTCATTTAGGAACGACATGAACATGCTGCGTACGTAGCTGTTTATCTGTAAATATCTCCACTGAGATGAAGAAAAGCAGTAGCTTAATAAATTAAGTACTTCCTGGTATGGTAACTGTACTGGTAACTCTCCAAAAGAATCTGGATTGTGGTGAGGGAACAGAGAAAAACGCTCATTTAGGACCTGCACTTATGCAGGGGGTAGGCAGCTGTATATCAGGGAGTAAACCTTCTGAGAATAAAAACAGCTGGAGCTTGTTAAGGTAATTACACAGGGGAAAGGATAATGTACTGGGAACTCCTCAGAAGAATCTGATTTGTGGTGAGGGGAGAGCGATTAAACCTCATTTAGGAACGACATGAACATGCTGCGTACGTAGCTGTTTATCAGTAAATATCTCCACTGAGATTAAGAAAAGCAGTAGCTTAATAAATTAAGTACTTCCTGGTATGGTTACTGTACTGGTAACTCCCCAAAAGAATCTGGATTGTGGTGAGGGAACAGAGAAAAAAGCTCATTTAGGACCTGCACTTACGAAGGGGGTAGGCAGCTGTATATCAGGGAGTAAACCTTCTGAGAATAAAAACAGCTGGAGCTTGTTAAGGTAATTACACAGGGGAAAGGATAATGTACTGGGAACTCCTCAGAAGAATCTGATTTGTGGTGAGGGGAGAGAGATAAAAGCTCATTTAGGAACGACATGAACATGCTGCGTACGTAGCTGTTTATCACGAAATATCTCCACTGAGATTAAGAAAAGCAGTAGCTTAATAAATTAAGTACTTCTTGGTATGGGTACTGTACTGGTAACTCCCCAAAAGAATCTGGATTGTGGTGAGGGAACAGAGAAAAAAGCTCATTAGGACCTGCACTTACGAAGGGGGTAGGCAGCTGTATATCAGCGAGTAAACCTTCTGAGAATAAAAACAGCTGGAGCTTGTTAAGGTAATTACACAGGGGAAAGGATAATGTACTGGGAACTCCTCAGAAGAATCTGATTTGTGGTGAGGGGAGAGAGATAAAAGCTCATTTAGGAACGACATGAACATGCTGCGTACGTAGCTGTTTATCAGGAAATATCTCCACTGAGATTAAGAAAAGCAGTAGCATAATAAATTAAGTACTTCCTGTTATGGTTACTGTACTGGTAACTCCCCAAAAGAATCTGGATTGTGGTGAGGAACAGAGAAAAAAGCTCATTTAGGACCTGCACTTACGAAGGGAGTAGGCAGCTGTATATCAGGGAGTAAACCTTCTGAGAATAAAAACAGCTGGGGCTTGTTAAGGTAATTACACAGGGGAAAGGATAATGTACTGGGAAATCCTCAGAAGAATCTGATTTGTGGTGAAGGGAAAGAGATAAAAGCTCATTTAGGAACGACATGAACATGCTGCGTAGGTAGCTGTTTATCAGGAAATACCTCCACTGAGATTAAGAAAAGCAGTAGCTTAATAAATTTAGTACTTACTGGTATGGTTACTGTACTGGTAACTCCCCAAAAGAATCTGGATTGTGGTGAGGGAACAGAGAAAAATCTCATTTAGGACCTGCACTTACGCAGGGGGTAGGCAGCTGTATATCAGGGAGTAAACCTTCTGAGAATAAAAACAGCTGGAGCTTGTTAAGGTAATTACACAGGGGAAAGGATAATGTACTGGGAACTCCTCCGAAGAATCTGATTTGTGGTGAGGGGAGAGAGATAAAAGCTCATTTAGGAACGACATGAACATGCTGCGTAGGTAGCTGTTTATCAGGAAATATCTCCACTGAGATTAAGAAAAGCAGTAGCTTAATAAATTAAGTACTTCCTGGTATGGTTACTGTACTGGTAACTCCCCAAAAGAATCTGGATTGTGGTGAGGGAACAGAGAAAAAAGCTCATTTAGGACCTGCACTTACGCAGGGGGTAGGCAGCTGTATATCAGGGAGTAAACCTTCTGAGAATAAAAACAGCTGGAGCTTGTTAAGGTAATTACACAGGGGAAAGGATAATGTACTGGGAACTCCTCAGAAGAATCTGATTTGTGGTGAGGGGAGAGAGATAAAAGCTCATTTAGGAACGACATGAACATGCTGCGTAGGTAGCTGTTTATCAGTAAATATCTCCACTGAGATTAAGAAAAGCAGTAGCTTAATAAATTAAGTACTTCCTGGTATGGTTCCTGTACTGGTAAGTCCCCAAAAGAATCTGGATTGTGGTGAGGGAACAGAGAAAAAAGCTCATTTAGGACCTGCACTTACGAAGGGGGTAGGCAGCTGTATATCAGGGAGTAAACCTTCTGAGAATAAAAACAGCTGGAGCTTGTTAAGGTAATTACACAGGGGAAAGGATAATGTACTGGGAACTCCTCAGAAGAATCTGATTTGTGGTGAGGGGAGAGAGATAAAAGCTCATTTAGGAACGACGTGAACATGCTGCGTAGGTACCTGTTTATCAGGAAATATCTCCACTGAGATTAAGAAAAGCAGTAGCTTAATAAATTAAGTACTTCCTGGTATGGTTACTGTACTGGTAACTCCCCAAAAGAATCTGGATTGTGGTGAGGTAACAGAGAAAAAAGCTCATTTAGGACCTGCACATACGCAGGGGGTAGGCAGCTGTATATCAGGGAGTGAACCTTCTGAGAATAAAAACAGCTGGAGCTTGTTAAGGTAATTACACAGGGGAAAGGATAATGTACTGGGAACAATTCAGAAGAATCTGATTTGTGGTGAGGGGAGAGAGATAAAAGCTCATTTAGGAACGACATGAACATGCTGCGTAGGTAGCTGTTTATCAGTAAATATCTCCACTGAGATTAAGAAAAGCAGTAGCTTAATAAATTAAGTACTTCCTGGTATGGTTACTGTACTGGTAAGTCCCCAAAAGAATCTGGATTGTGGTGAGGGAACAGAGAAAAAAGCTCATTTAGGACCTGCACTTACGAAGGGGGTAGGCAGCTGTATATCAGGGAGTAAACCTTCTGAGAATAAAAACAGCTGGACCTTGTTAAGGTAATTACACAGGGGAAAGGATAATGTACTGGGAACTCCTCAGAAGAATCTGATTTGTGGTGAGGGGAGAGAGATAAAAGCTCATTTAGGAACGACGTGAACATGCTGCGTAGGTAGCTGTTTATCAGGAAATATCTCCACTGAGATTAAGAAAAGCAGTAGCTTAATAAATTAAGTACTTCCTGGTATGGTTACTGTACTGGTAACTCCCCAAAAGAATCTGGATTGTGGTGAGGTAACAGAGAAAAAAGCTCATTTAGGACCTGCACATACGCAGGGGGTAGGCAGCTGTATATCAGGGAGTGAACCTTCTGAGAATAAAAACAGCTGGAGCTTGTTAAGGTAATTACACAGGGGAAAGGATAATGTACTGGGAACTCCTCAGAAGAATCTGATTTGTGGTGAGGGGAGAGAGATAAAAGCTCATTTAGGAACGACATGAACATGCTGCGTAGGTAGCTGTTTATCAGTAAATATCTCCACTGAGATTAAGAAAAGCAGTAGCTTAATAAATTAAGTACTTCCTGGTATGGTTACTGTACTGGTAACTCCCCAAAAGAATCTGGATTGTGGTGAGGGAACAGAGAAAAAAGCTCATTTAGGACCTGCACTTACGAAGGGGGTAGGCAGCTGTATATCAGGGAGTGAACCTTCTGAGAATAAAAACAGCTGGAGCTTGTTAAGGTAATTACACAGGGGAAAGGATAATGTACTGGGAACAATTCAGAAGAATCTGATTTGTGGTGAGGGGAGAGAGATAAAAGCTCATTTAGGAACGACGTGAACATGCTGCGTAGGTAGCTGTTTATCAGGAAATATCTCCACTGAGATTAAGAAAAGCAGTAGCTTAATAAATTAAGTACTTCCTGGTATGGTTACTGTACTGGTAACTCCCCAAAAGAATCTGGATTGTGGTGAGGTAACAGAGAAAAAAGCTCATTTAGGACCTGCACATACGCAGGGGGTAGGCAGCTGTATATCAGGGAGTGAACCTTCTGAGAATAAAAACAGCTGGAGCTTGTTAAGGTAATTACACAGGGGAAAGGATAATGTACTGGGAACTCCTCAGAAGAATCTGATTTGTGGTGAGGGGAGAGAGATAAAAGCTCATTTAGGAACGACATGAACATGCTGCGTAGGTAGCTGTTTATCAGTAAATATCTCCACTGAGATTAAGAAAAGCAGTAGCTTAATAAATTAAGTACTTCCTGGTATGGTTACTGTACTGGTAAGTCCCCAAAAGAATCTGGATTGTGGTGAGGGAACAGAGAAAAAAGCTCATTTAGGACCTGCACTTACGAAGGGGGTAGGCAGCTGTATATCAGGGAGTAAACCTTCTGAGAATAAAAACAGCTGGAGCTTGTTAAGGTAATTACACAGGGGAAAGGATAATGTACTGGGAACTCCTCAGAAGAATCTGATTTGTGGTGAGGGGAGAGAGATAAAAGCTCATTTAGGAACGACGTGAACATGCTGCGTAGGTAGCTGTTTATCAGGAAATATCTCCACTGAGATTAAGAAAAGCAGTAGCTTAATAAATTAAGTACTTCCTGGTATGGTTACTGTACTGGTAACTCCCCAAAAGAATCTGGATTGTGGTGAGGTAACAGAGAAAAAAGCTCATTTAGGACCTGCACATACGCAGGGGGTAGGCAGCTGTATATCAGGGAGTGAACCTTCTGAGAATAAAAACAGCTGGAGCTTGTTAAGGTAATTACACAGGGGGAAAAGATAATGTACTGGGAACTCCTCAGAAGAATCTGATTTGTGGTGAGGGGAGAGAGATAAAAGCTCATTTAGGAACGACATGAACATGCTGCGTAGGTAGCTGTTTATCAGTAAATATCTCCACTGAGATTAAGAAAAGCAGTAGCTTAATTAATTAAGTACTTCCTGGTATGGTTACTGTACTGGTAACTCCCCAAAAGAATCTGGATTGTGGTGAGGGAACAGAGAAAAAAGCTCATTTAGGACCTGCACGTACGAAGGGGGTAGGCAGCTGTATATCAGGGAGTAAACCTTCTGAGAATAAAAACAGCTGGAGCTTGTTAAGGTAATTACACAGGGGAAAGGATAATGTACTGGGAACTCCTCAGAAGAATCTGATTTGTGGTGAGGGGAGAGAGATAAAAGCTCATTTAGGAACGACATGAACATGCTGCGTACGTAGCTGTTTATCTGTAAATATCTCCACTGAGATGAAGAAAAGCAGTAGCTTAATAAATTAAGTACTTCCTGGTATGGTAACTGTACTGGTAACTCTCCAAAAGAATCTGGATTGTGGTGAGGGAACAGAGAAAAACGCTCATTTAGGACCTGCACTTATGCAGGGGGTAGGCAGCTGTATATCAGGGAGTAAACCTTCTGAGAATAAAAACAGCTGGAGCTTGTTAAGGTAATTACACAGGGGAAATTATAAAGTACTGGGAACTCCTCAGAAGAATCTGATTTGTGGTGAGGGGATAGAGATAAAGCTCATTTAGGAACGACATGAACATGCTGCGTAGGTAGCTGTTTATCAGTAAATAACTCCACTGAGATTAAGAAAAGCAGTAGCTTAATAAATTAAGTACTTCCTGGTATGGTTACTGTACTGGTAACTCCACAAAAGAATCTGGATTGTGGTGAGGGAACAGAGAAAATAGCTCATTTAGGACCTGCACTGACGAAGGGGGTAGGCAGCTGTATATCAGGGAGTAAACCTTCTGAGAATAAAAACAGCTGGAGCTTGTTAAGGTAATTACACAGGGGAAAGGATAATGTACGGGGAACTCCTCAGAAGAATCTGATTGGTGGTGAGGGGAGAGAGATAAAAGCTCATTTTGGAACGACATGAACATGCTGCGTAGGTAGCTGTTAATCAGTAAATATCTCCACTGAGATTAAGAAAAGCAGTAGCTTAATAAATTAAGTACTTCCTGGTATGGTTACTGTACTGGTAACTCCCCAAAAGAATCTGGATTGTGGTGAGGGAACAGAGAAAAAAGCTCATTTAGGACCTGCACTGACGAAGGAGGTAGCCAGCTGTATATCAGGGAGTAAACCTTCTGAGAATAAAAACAGCTGGAGCTTGTTAAGGTAATTCCAAGGGTTAATTATAAAGTTAAGGGAACAATTCAGAAGAATCTGATTTGTGGTGAGGGGAGAGAGATAAAAGCTCATTTATGAACGACATGAACATGCTGCGTAGGTAGCTGTTTATCAGTAAATATCTCCACTGAGATTAAGAAAAGCAGTAGCTTAATAAATTAAGTACTTCCTGGTATGGATACTGTACTGGTAACTCCCCAAAGAATCTGGATTGTGGTGAGTTAACAGAGAAAAAAGCTCATTTAGGACCTGCACTTTCGAAGGGGGTAGGCAGCTGTATATCAGGGAGTAATCCTTCTGAGAATAAAAACAGCTGGAACTTGTTAAGGTAATTACACAGGGGAAAGGATAATATACTGGGAACTCCTGAGAAGAATCTGATTTTTGGTGAGGGAAGAGAGATAAAAGCTCATTTAGGAACGACATGAACATGCTGCGTAGGTAGCTGTTTATCAGTAAATATCTCCACTGAGATTAAGAAAAGCAGTAGCTTAATAAATTAAGTACTTCCTCGTATGGTTACTGTACTGGTAACTCCCCAAAAGAATCTGGATTGTGGTGAGGGAACAGAGAAAAAATCTCATTTAATACCTGGACTGACGAAGGGGGTAGGCAGCTGTATATCAGGGAGTAAACCTTCTGAGAATAAAAACAGCTGTAGCTTGTTAAGGTAATTACAGTGTGGAAAGGATAATGTACTGGGAACTCCTCAGAAGAATCTGATTTGTGGTGAGGGGAGAGAGATAAAAGCTCATTTAGGAACGACATGAACATACTGCGTAGGTAGCTGTTTTTCAGTAAATATCTCCACTGAGATTAAGAAAAGCAGTAGCTTAATAAATTACGTACTTCCTGGTATGGTTACTGTACTGGTAACTCCCCAAAAGAATCTGGATTGTGGTGAGGGAACAGAGAAAAAAGCTCATTTATGACCGGCACTTACGAAGGGGGTAGGCAGCTGTATATCAGGGAGTAAACCTTCTGAGAATAAAAACAGCTGGAGCTTGTTAAGTTAATTACACAGGGGAAAGGATAATGTACTGGGAACTCCAGAGAAGAATCAGATTTGTGGTGAGGGGAGAGAGATAAAAGCTCACTTAGGAACTACATGAACATGCTGCGTAGGTATCTGTTTATCAGTAAATATCTACACTGAGATTAAGAAAAGCAGTAGCTTAATAAATTCAGTACTTCCTGGTATGGTTACTGTACTGGTAACTCCCCAAAAGAATCTGGATTGTGGTGAGGGAACAGAGAAAAAAGCTCATTTAGGACCTGCACTTACGAAGGGGGTAGGCAGCTGTATATCAGGGAGTAAACCTTCTGAGAATAAAAACAGGTGGAGCTTGTTAAGATAATTACACAGGGGAAGGATCATGTACTGGGAACTCCTCATAAGAATCTGATTTGTGGTGAGGGTAGAGAGATAAAAGCTCATTTAGGAACGACATGAACATGCTGCGTAGGTAGCTGTTTATCAGTAAATATCTCCACTGAGATTAAGAAAAGCAGTAGCTTAATAAATTAAGTACTTCCTGGTATGGTTACTGTACTGGTAACTCCCCAAAAGTATCTGGATTGTGGTGAGGGAAGAGAGAATAAAGCTCATTTAGGACCGGCACTTACGAAGGGGGTAGGCAGCTGTATATCAGGGAGTAAACCTTCTGAGAATAAAAACAGCTGGAGCTTGTTAAGGTAATTACACAGGGGAAAGGATAAAGTACTGGGAACTCCTCAGAAGAATCTGATTTGTGGTGAGGGGAGAGAGATAAAAGCTCATTTAGGAACGACATGAACATGCTGCGTACGTAGCTGTTTATCAGTAAATATCTCCACTGAGATTAAGAAAAGCAGTAGCTTCATAAATTAAGTACTTCCTGGTATGGTTACTGTACTGGTAACTCCCCAACAGCATCTTGATTGCGGTGAGGGAACAGAGAAAAAAGCTCATTTAGGACCTTCACTTACGAAGGGGGTAGACAGCTGTATATCAGGGAGTAAACCTTCTGAGAATAAAAACAGCTGGAGCTTTTTAAGGTAATTACACAGGGGAAAGGATAATGTACTGGGAACAATTTTGAAGAATCTGATTTGTGGTGAAGGGAGAGAGATAAAAGCTCATTTAGGAACGACATGAACATGCTGCGTAGGTAGCTGTTTATCAGTAAATATCTCCACTGAGATTAAGAAAAGCAGTAGCTTAATAAATTAAGTACTTCCTGGTATGGTTACTGTACTGGTAACTCCCCAAAGAATCTGGATTGTGGTGAGTTAACAGAGAAAAAAGCTCATTTAGGACCTGCACTTTCGAAGGGGGTAGGCAGCTGTATATCAGAGAGTAATCCTTCTGAGAATAAAAACAGCTGGAACTTGTTAAGGTAATTACACAGGGGAAAGTATAATATACTGGGAACTCCACAGAATAATCTGATTTGTTGTGAGGGGAGAGAGATAAAAGCTCATTTAGGAACGACATGAACATGCTGCGTAGGTAGCTGTTTATCAGTAAATATCTCCTCTGAGATTAAGAAAAGCAGTAGCTTAATAAATTAAGTACTTCCTGGTATGGTTACTGTACTGGTAACTCCCCAAAAGAATCTGGATTGTGGTGAGGGAACAGACAAAAAAGCTCATTTAGGACCTGCACTTACGAAGGGGTTAGGCAGCTGTATATCAGGGAGTAAACCTTCTGAGAATAAAGACAGCTGGAGCTTGTTAAGGTAATTACACAGGGGAAAGGATAATGTACTGGGAACAATTTGGAAGAATCTGATTTGTGGTGAGGGGAGAGAGATAAAAGCTCATTTAGGAACGACATGAACATGCTGCGTAGGTAGCTGTTTATCAGTAAATATCTCCACTGAGATTAAGAAAAGCAGTAGCTTAATAAATTAAGTACTTCCTCGTATGGTTACTGTACTGGTAACTCCCCAAAAGAATCTGGATTGTGGTGAGGGAACAGAGAAAAAATCTCATTTAATACCTGGACTGACGAAGGGGGTAGGCAGCTGTATATCAGGGAGTAAACCTTCTGAGAATAAAAACAGCTGTAGCTTGTTAAGGTAATTACAGTGTGGAAAGGATAATGTACTGGGAACTCCTCAGAAGAATCTGATTTGTGGTGAGGGGAGAGAGATAAAAGCTCATTTAGGAACGACATGAACATACTGCGTAGGTAGCTGTTTTTCAGTAAATATCTCCACTGAGATTAAGAAAAGCAGTAGCTTAATAAATTACGTACTTCCTGGTATGGTTACTGTACTGGTAACTCCCCAAAAGAATCTGGATTGTGGTGAGGGAACAGAGAAAAAAGCTCATTTATGACCGGCACTTACGAAGGGGGTAGGCAGCTGTATATCAGGGAGTAAACCTTCTGAGAATAAAAACAGCTGGAGCTTGTTAAGTTAATTACACAGGGGAAAGGATAATGTACTGGGAACTCCAGAGAAGAATCAGATTTGTGGTGAGGGGAGAGAGATAAAAGCTCACTTAGGAACTACATGAACATGCTGCGTAGGTAGCTGTTTATCAGTAAATATCTACACTGAGATTAAGAAAAGCAGTAGCTTAATAAATTCAGTACTTCCTGGTATGGTTACTGTACTGGTAACTCCCCAAAAGAATCTGGATTGTGGTGAGGGAACAGAGAAAAAAGCTCATTTAGGACCTGCACTTACGAAGGGGGTAGGCAGCTGTATATCAAGGAGTAAACCTTCTGAGAATAAAAACAGGTGGAGCTTGTTAAGATAATTACACAGGGGAAGGATCATGTACTGGGAACTCCTCATAAGAATCTGATTTGTGGTGAGGGTAGAGAGATAAAAGCTCATTTAGGAACGACATGAACATGCTGCGTAGGTAGCTGTTTATCAGTAAATATCTCCACTGAGATTAAGAAAAGCAGTAGCTTAATAAATTAAGTACTTCCTGGTATGGTTACTGTACTGGTAACTCCCCAAAAGTATCTGGATTGTGGTGAGGGAAGAGAGAATAAAGCTCATTTAGGACCGGCACTTACGAAGGGGGTAGGCAGCTGTATATCAGGGAGTAAACCTTCTGAGAATAAAAACAGCTGGAGCTTGTTAAGGTAATTACACAGGGGAAAGGATAAAGTACTGGGAACTCCTCAGAAGAATCTGATTTGTGGTGAGGGGGAGAGAGATAAAAGCTCATTTAGGAACGACATGAACATGCTGCGTACGTAGCTGTTTATCAGTAAATATCTCCACTGAGATTAAGAAAAGCAGTAGCTTCATAAATTAAGTACTTCCTGGTATGGTTACTGTACTGGTAACTCCCCAACAGCATCTTGATTGCGGTGAGGGAACAGAGAAAAAAGCTCATTTAGGACCTTCACTTACGAAGGGGGTAGACAGCTGTATATCAGGGAGTAAACCTTCTGAGAATAAAAACAGCTGGAGCTTTTTAAGGTAATTACACAGGGGAAAGGATAATGTACTGGGAACAATTTGGAAGAATCTGATTTGTGGTGAGGGGAGAGAGATAAAAGCTCATTTAGGAACGACATGAACATGCTGCGTAGGTAGCTGTTTATCAGTAAATATCTCCACTGAGATTAAGAAAAGCAGTAGCTTAATAAATTAAGTACTTCCTGGTATGGTTACTGTACTGGTAACTCCCCAAAGAATCTGGATTGTGGTGAGTTAACAGAGAAAAAAGCTCATTTAGGACCTGCACTTTCGAAGGGGGTAGGCAGCTGTATATCAGGGAGTAATCCTTCTGAGAATAAAAACAGCTGGAACTTGTTAAGGTAATTACACAGGGGAAAGTATAATATACTGGGAACTCCACAGAATAATCTGATTTGTTGTGAGGGGAGAGAGATAAAAGCTCATTTAGGAACGACATGAACATGCTGCGTAGGTAGCTGTTTATCAGTAAATATCTCCTCTGAGATTAAGAAAAGCAGTAGCTTAATAAATTAAGTACTTCCTGGTATGGTTACTGTACTGGTAACTCCCCAAAAGAATCTGGATTGTGGTGAGGGAACAGACAAAAAAGCTCATTTAGGACCTGCACTTACGAAGGGGTTAGGCAGCTGTATATCAGGGAGTAAACCTTCTGAGAATAAAGACAGCTGGAGCTTGTTAAGGTAATTACACAGGGGAAAGGATAATGTACTGGGAACAATTTGGAAGAATCTGATTTGTGGTGAGGGGAGAGAGATAAAAGCTCATTTAGGAACGACATGAACATGCTGCGTACGTAGCTGTTTATCAGTAAATATCTCCACTGAGATTAAGAAAAGCAGTAGCTTAATAAATTAAGTACTTCCTGGTTTGGTTACTGTACTGGTTACTCCCCAAAAGAATCTGGATTGTGGTGAGGGAACAGAGAAAAAAGCTCATTTAGGACCTGCACTTTCGAAGGGGGTAGGCAGCTGTATATCAGGGAGTAAACCTTCTGAGAATAAAAACAGCTGGAGCTTGTTAAGGTAATTACACAGGGGAAAGGATAATGTACTGGGAAATCCTCAGAAGAATCTGATTTCTGGTGAGGGGAGAGAGATTAAAGCTCATTTAGGAATGACATGAACATGCTGCGTAGGTAGCTGTTTATCAGTAAATATCTCCACTGAGATTAAGAAAAGCAGTAGCTTAATAAATTAAGTACTTCCTGGTATGGTTACTGTACTGGTAACTCCCCAACAGAATCTGGATTGCGGTGAGGGAACAGAGAAAAAAGCTCATTTAGGACCTGCACTTACGAAGGGGGTAGGCAGCTGTATATCATGGAGTAAACCTTCTGAGAATAAAAACAGCTGGAGCTTGTTAAGGTAATTACACAGGGGAAAGGATAATGTACTGGGAACTCCTCAGAAGAATCTGATTTGTGGTGAGTGGAGAGAGATAAAAGTTCATTTAAGAAAGACATGAACATGCTGCGTAGGTAGCTGTTTATCAGTAAATATCTCCACTGAGATTAAGAAAAGCAGTAGCTTAATAAATTAAGTACTTCCTGGTATTGTTACTGTACTGGTAACTCCCCAGAAGAATCTGGATTGTGGTGCGGGAACAGAGAAAAAAGCTCATTTAAGACCTGCACTTACAAAGGGGGTAGGCAGCTGTATATCAGGGAGTAAACCTTCTGAGAATAAAAACAGCTGGAGCTTGTTAAGGTAATTACACAGGGGAAAGGATAATGTACTGGGAACAATTCAGAAGAATCTGATTTGTGGTGAGGGGAGAGAGATAAAAGCTCATTTAGGAACGACATGAACATGCTGCGTAGGTAGCTGTTTATCAGTAAATATCTCCACTGAGATTAAGAAAAGCAGTAGCTTAATAAATTAAGTACTTCCTGGTATGGTTACTGTACTGGTAACTCCCCAAAGAATCTGGATTTTGGTGAGTTAACAGAGAAAAAAGCTCATTTAAGACCTGCACTTTCGAAGGGGGTAGGCAGCTGTATATCAGGGAGTAAACCTTCTGAGAATAAAAACAGCTGGAGCTTGTTAAGGTAATTACACAGGGGAAAGGATAAAGTACTGGGAACTCCTCAGAAGAATCTGATTTGTGGTGAGGGGAGAGAGATAAAAGCTCATTTAGGAACGACATGAACATGCTGCGTACGTAGCTGTTTATCAGTAAATATCTCCACTGAGATTAAGAAAAGCAGTAGCTTAATAAATTAAGTACTTCCTGGTATGGTTACTGTACTGGTAACTCCCAAAAAGAATCTGGATTGTGGTTTGGGAACAGAGAAAAAAGCTCATTTAGGACCTGCACTTACGAAGGGGGTAGGCAGCTGTATATCAGGGAGTAAACCTTCTGAGAATAAAAACAGCTGGAGCTTGTTTAGGTAATTACACAGGGGAAAGGATAATGTACTGAGAACTCCTCAGAACAATCTGATTTGTGGTGAGGGGAGAGAGATAAAAGCTCATTTAGGAACGACATGAACATGCTGCGTAGGTAGCTGTTTATCAGTAAATATCTCCACTGAGATTAAGAAAAGCAGTAGCTTAATAAATTAAGTACTTCCTGGTATTGTTACTGTACTGGTAACTCCCCAAAAGAATCTGGATTGTGGTGAGGGAACAGAGAAAAAAGCTCATTTAGGACCTGCACTTACGAAGGGGGTAGGCAGCTGTATATCAGGGAGTAAACCTTCGGAGAATAAAAACAGCTGGAGCTTGTTAAGGTAATTACACAGGGGAAAGGACGATGTACTGGGAATTCCTCAGAAGAATCTTATTTGTGGTGAGTGGAGACAGATTAAAGCTCATTTAGGAACGAAAAGAACATGCTGCTTACGTAGCTGTTTATCAGTAAATATCTCCACTGAGTTTAAGAAAAGCAGTAGCTTAATAAATTAAGTACTTCCTGCTATGGATACTGTACTGGTAACTCCCCAAAAGAATCTGGATTGTGGTGAGGGAACAGAGAGAAAAGCTCATTTAGGACCTGCACTTACGAAGGGGGTAGGCAGCTGTATATCAGGGAGTAAACCTTCTGAGAATAAAAACAGCTGGAGCTTGTTAAGGTAATTACACAGGGGAAAGAATAATGTACTGGGAACTCCTCAGAAGAATCTGATTTGTGGTGAGGGGAGAGAGATAAAAGCTCATTTAGGAACGACCTGAACATGCTGCGTAGGGAGCTGTTTATCAGTAAATGTCTCTACTGAGATTAAGAAAAGTAGTAGCTTCATAAATTAAGTACTTCCTGGTATGGTTACTGTACTGGTAACTCCCCAAAACAATCTGGATTGTGGTGAGGGAACAGAGAAAAAAGCTCATTTAGGACCTGCACGTACGAAGGGGGTAGGCAGCTGTATATCAGGGAGTAAACCTTCTGAGAATAAAAACAGCTGGAGCTTGTTAAGGTAATTACACAGGGGAAAGGATAATGTACTGGGAACTCCTCAGAAGAATCTGATTTGTGGTGAGGGGAGAGAGATAAAAGCTCATTTAGGAACGACATGAACATGCTGCGTAGGTAGCTGTTTATCAGTAAATATCTCCACTGAGATTAAGAAAAGCAGTAGCTTAATGAATTAAGTACTTCCTGTTATGGTTACTGTACTGGTAACTCCCCAAAAGAATCTGGATTGTGGTGAGGGAACAGAGAAAAAAGCTCATTTAGGACCTGCACTTACGAAGGGGGTAGGCAGCTGTATATCAGGGAGTAAACCTTCTGAGAATAAAAACAGCTGGAGCTTGTTAAGGTAATTACACAGGGGAAAGGATAATGTACTGGGAACACCTCAGAAGAATCTGATTGGTGGTGAGGGGAGAGAGATAAAAGCTCATTTAGGAACGACATGAACATGCTGCGTAGGTAGCTGTTTATCAGTAAATATCTCCACTGAGATTAAGAAAAGCTGTAGCTTAATAAATTAAGTACTTCCTGGTATGGTTACTGTACTGGTAACTCCTCAAAAGAATCTGGATTGTGGTGAGGGAACAGAGAAAAAAGCTCATTTAGGACCTGCACTTACGAAGGGGGTAGGCAGCTGTATATCAGGGAGTAAACCTTCTGAGAATAAAAACAGCTGGAGCTTGTTAAGGTAATTACACAGGGGAAAGGATAATGTACTGGGAACTCCTCAGAAGAATCTGATTTGTGGTGAGGGGAGAGAGATAATAGCTCATTTAGGTACGACATGAACATGCTGCGTAGGTAGCTGTTTATCAGTAAATATCTCCACTGAGATTAAGAAAAGCAGTAGCTTAATAAATTAAGTACTTCCTGGTATAGTTACTGTACTCGTAACTCTCCAAAACAATCTGGATTGTGGTGAGGGAACAGAGAAAAAAGCTCATTTAGGACCTGCACTTACGAAGGGGGTAGGCAGCTGTATATCAGGGAGTAAACCTTCTGAGAATAAAAACAGCTGGAGCTTGTTAAGGTAATTACACAGGGGAAAGGATAATGTACTGGGAACTCCTCAGAAGAATCTGATTTGTGGTGAGTGGAGAGAGATAAAAGCTCATTTAGGAACGACATGAAAATGCTGCGTAGGTAGCTGTTTATCAGTAAATATCTCCACTGAGATTAAGAAAAGCAGTAGCTTAATAAATTAAGTACTTCCTGGTATGGTTACTGTACTGGTAACTCCCCAAAAGAATCTGGATTGTGGTGAGGGAACAGAGAAAAAAGCTCATTTAGGACCTGCACTTACGAAGGGGGTAGGCAGCTGTATATCAGGGAGTAAACCTTCGGAGAATAAAAACAGCTGGAGCTTGTTAAGGTAATTACACAGGGGAAAGGACGATGTACTGGGAATTCCTCAGAAGAATCTTATTTGTGGTGAGTGGAGACAGATTAAAGCTCATTTAGGAACGAAAAGAACATGCTGCTTACGTAGCTGTTTATCAGTAAATATCTCCAACTGAGTTTAAGAAAAGCAGTAGCTTAATAAATTAAGTACTTCCTGCTATGGATACTGTACTGGTAACTCCCCAAAAGAATCTGGATTGTGGTGAGGGAACACAGAGAAAAGCTCATTTAGGACCTGCACTTACGAAGGGGGTAGGCAGCTGTATATCAGGGAGTAAACCTTCTGAGAATAAAAACAGCTGGAGCTTGTTAAGGTAATTACACAGGGGAAAGGATAATGTACTGGGAACTCCTCAGAAGAATCTGATTTGTGGTGAGGGGAGAGAGATAAAAGCTCATTTAGGAACGACATGAACATGCTGCGTAGGTAGCTGTTTATCAGTAAATATCTCCACTAAGATTAAGAAAAGCAGTAGCTTAATAAATTAAGTACTTCCTGGTATGGTTACTGTACTGGTAACTCCCCAAAAGAATCTGGATTGTGGTGAGGGAACAGAGAAAAAAGCTCATTTAGGACCTGCACGTACGAAGGGGGTAGGCAGCTGTATATCAGGGAGTAAACCTTCTGAGAATAAAAACAGCTGGAGCTTGTTAATGTAATTACACAGGGGAAAGGATAATGTACTGGGAACACCTCAGAAGAATCTGATTTGTGGTGAGGGGAGAGAGATAATAGCTCATTTAGGTACGACATGAACATGCTGCGTAGGTAGCTGTTTATCAGTAAATATCTCCACTGAGATTAAGAAAAGCAGTAGCTTAATAAATTAAGTACTTCCTGGTATAGTTACTGTACTGGTAACTCCCCAAAAGAATCTGGATTGTGGTGAGGGAACAGAGAAAAAAGCTCATTTAGGACCTGAACTTACGAAGGGGGTAGGCAGCTGTATATCAGGGAGTAAACCTTCTGAGAATAAAAACAGCTGGAGCTTGTTAAGGTAATTACACAGGGGAAAGCATAATGTACTGGGAACTCCTCAGAAGAATCTGATTTGTGGTGAGGGGAGAGAGATAAAAGCTCATTTAGGAACGACATGAACATGCTGCGTAGGTAGCTGTTTATCAGTAAATATCTCCACTGAGATTAAGAAAAGCAGTAGCTTAATAAATTAAGTACTTCCTGGTATGGTTACTGTACTGGTAACTCCCCAAAAGAATCTGGATTGTGGTGAGGGAACAGAGAAAAAAGCTCATTTAGGACCTGCACTTACGAAGGGGGTAGGCAGCTGTATATCAGGGAGTAAACCTTCGGAGAATAAAAACAGCTGGAGCTTGTTATGGTAATTACACAGGGGAAAGGACGATGTACTTTGAATTCCTCAGAAGAATCTTATTTGTGGTGAGTGGAGACAGATTAAAGCTCATTTAGGAACGAAAAGAACATGCTGCTTACGTAGCTGTTTATCAGTAAATATCTCCACTGAGTTTAAGAAAAGCAGTAGCTTAATAAATTAAGTACTTCCTGCTATGGATACTGTACTGATAACTCCCCAAAAGAATCTGGATTGTGGTGAGGGAACAGAGAGAAAAGCTCATTTAGGACCTGCACTTACGAAGGGGGTAGGCAGCTGTATATCAGGGAGTAAACCTTCTGCGAATAAAAACAGCTGGAGCTTGTTAAGGTAATTACCCAGGGGAAAGGATAATGTACTGGGAACTCCTCAGAAGAATCTGATTTGTGGTGAGGGCAGAGAGATAAAAGCTCATTTAGGAACGACATGAACAAGCTGCGTACGTAGCTGTTTATCAGTAAATATCTCCACTGAGATTAAGAAAAGAAGTAGCTTAATAAATTAAGTACTTCCTGGTATGGTTCCTGTACTGGTAACTCCCCAAAGGAATCTGGATTGTGATGAGGGAACAAAGAAAAAAGCTCATTTAGGACCTGCACTTACGCAGGAGGTAGGCAGCTGTATATCAGAGAGTAAACCTTCTGAGAATAAAAACAGCTGGAGCTTGTTAAGGTAATTACACACGGGAAATGATAATGTACTGGGAACTCCTCAGAAGAATCTGATTTGTGGTGAGGGGAGAGAGATAAAAGCTCATCTAGGAACGACATGAACATGCTGCGTAGGTAGCTGTTTATCAGTAAATATCTCCACTGAGATTAAGAAAAGCAGTAGCTTAATAAATTAAGTACTTCCTGGTATGGTTGCTGTACTGGTAACTCTCCAAAATAATCTGGATTGTGGTGAGGGAACAGAGAAAAAAGCTCATGTAGGACCTGCAGTTACGAAGGGGGTAGGCAGCTGTATATCAGGGAGTAAACCTTCTGACAATAAAAAAAGCTGGAGCTTGTTAAGGTAATTACACAGGGGAAAGGATAATGTACTGGGAACTCCTCAGAAGAATCTGATTTTTGGTGAGGGAAGAGGATAAAAGCTCATTTAGGAACGACATGAACATGCTGCGTAGGTAGCTGTTTATCAGTAAATATCTCCACTGAGATTAAGAAAAGCAGTAGCTTAATAAATTAAGTACTTCCTCGTATGGTTACTGTACTGGTAACTCCCCAAAAGAATCTGGATTGTGGTGAGGGAACAGAGAAAAAATCTCATTTAAGACCTGGACTGACGAAGGGGGTAGGCAGCTGTATATCAGGGAGTAAACCTTCTGAGAATAAAAACAGCTGTAGCTTGTTAAGGTAATTACAGAGTGGAAAGGATAATGTACTGGGAACTCCTCAGAAGAATCTGATTTGTGGTGAGGGGAGAGAGATAAAAGCTCATTTAGGAACGACATGAACATACTGCGTAGATAGCTGTTTATCAGTAAATATCTCCACTGAGATTAAGAAAAGCAGTAGCTTAATAAATTAAGTACTTCCTGGTATGGATACTGTACTGGTAACTCCCCAAAGAATCTGGATTGTGGTGAGTTAAGAGAGAAAAAAGCTCATTTAGGACCTGCACTTTCGAAGGGGGTAGGCAGCTGTATATCAGGGAGTAAACCTTCTGAGAATAAAAACAGCTGGAACTTGTTAAGGTAATTACACAGGGGAAAGGATAATATACTGGGAACTCCTCAGAAGAATCTGATTTGTTGTGAGGGGAGAGAGATAAAAGCTCATTTAGGAACGACATGAACATGCTGTGTAGGTAGCCGTTTATCAGTAAATATCTCCTCTGAGATTAAGAAAAGCAGTAGCTTAATAAATTAAGTACTTCCTGGTATGGTTACTGTACTGGTAACTCCCCAAAGAATCTGGATTTTGGTGAGTTAACAGAGAAAAAAGCTCATTTAGGACCTGCACTTTCGAAGGGGGTAGGCAGCTGTATATCAGGGAGTAAACCTTCTGAGAATAAAAACAGCTGCAGCTTGTTAAGGTAATTACACAGGGGAAAGGATAAAGTAGTGGGAACTCCTCAGAAGAATCTGATTTGTGGTGAGGGGAGAGAGATAAAAGCTCATTTAGGAACGACATGAACATGCTGCGTACGTAGCTGTTTATCAGTAAATATCTCCACTGAGATTAAGAAAAGCAGTAGCTTAATAAATTAAGTACTTCCAGGTATGGTTACTGTACTGGTAACTCCCCAAATGAATCTGGATTGTGGTTTGGGAACAGAGAAAAAAGCTCATTTAGGACCTGCACTTACGAAGGGGGTAGGCAGCTGTATATCAGGGAGTAAACCTTCTGAGAATAAAAACAGCTGGAGCTTGTTAAGGTAATTACACAGGGGAAAGGATAATGTACTGGGAACTCCTCAGAAGAATCTGATTTGTGGTGAGGGGAGAGAGATAAAAGCTCATTTAGGAACGACATGTACATGCTGCGTAGGTAGCTGTTTATCAGTAAATATCTCCACTGAGATTAAGAAAAGCAGTAGCTTAATAAATTAAGTACTTCCTGGTATTGTTACTGTACTGGTAACTCCCCAAAAGAATCTGGATTGTGGTGAGGGAACAGAGAAAAAAGCTCATTTAGGACCTGCACTTACGAAGGGGGTAGGCAGCTGTATATCAGGGAGTAAACCTTCTGAGAATAAAAACAGGTGGAGATTGTTAAGGTAATTACACAGGGGAAAGGATAATGTACTGGGAACAATTCAGAAGAATCTGATTTGTGGTGAGGGGAGAGAGATAAAAGCTCATTTAGGAACGACATGAACATGCTGCGTAGGTAGCTGTTTATCAGTAAATATCTCCACTGAGATTAAGAAAAGCAGTAGCATAATAAATTAAGTACTTCCTGGTATGGATACTGTACTGGTAACTCCCCAAAGAATCTGGATTGTGGTGAGTTAACAGAGAAAAAAGCTCATTTAGGACCTGCACTTTCGAAGGGGGTAGGCAGCTGTATATCAGGGAGTAAACCTTCTGAGAATAAAAACAGCTGGAACTTGTTAAGGTAATTACACAGGGGAAAGGATAATGTACTGGGAACTCCTCAGTAGAATCTGATTTGTGGTGAGGGGAGAGAGATAAAAGCTCATTTAGGAACGACATGAACATGCTGTGTACGTAGCTGTTTATCAGTAAATATCTCCACTGAGATTAAGAAAAGCAGTAGCTTAATAAATTAAGTACTTCCTGGTATGGTTACCGTACTGGTAACTCCCCAAAAGAATCTGGATTGTGGTGAGGGAACAGAGAAAAAAGCTCATTTAGGACCTGCACTTACGAAGGGGGTAGGCAGCTGTATATCAGGGAGTAAACCTTCGGAGAATAAAAACAGCTGGAGCTTGTTATGGTAATTACACAGGGGAAAGGACGATGTACTGGGAATTCCTCAGAAGAATCTTATTTGTGGTGAGTGGAGACAGATTAAAGCTCATTTAGGAACGAAAAGAACATGCTGCTTACGTAGCTGTTTATCAGTAAATATCTCCACTGAGTTTAAGAAAAGCAGTAGCTTAATAAATTAAGTACTTCCTGCTATGGATACTGTACTGATAACTCCCCAAAAGAATCTGGATTGTGGTGAGGGAACAGAGAGAAAAGCTCATTTAGGACCTGCACTTACGAAGGGGGTAGGCAGCTGTATATCAGGGAGTAAACCTTCTGCGAATAAAAACAGCTGGAGCTTGTTAAGGTAATTACCCAGGGGAAAGGATAATGTACTGGGAACTCCTCAGAAGAATCTGATTTGTGGTGAGGGGAGAGAGATAAAAGCTCATTTAGGAACGACATGAACAAGCTGCGTACGTAGCTGTTTATCAGTAAATATCTCCACTGAGATTAAGAAAAGAAGTAGCTTAATAAATTAAGTACTTCCTGGTATGGTTACTGTACTGGTAACTCCCCAAAGGAATCTGGATTGTGGTGAGGGAACAGAGAAAAAAGCTCATTTAGGACCTGCACTTACGCAGGAGGTAGGCAGCTGTATATCAGAGAGTAAACCTTCTGAGAATAAAAACAGCTGGAGCTTGTTAAGGTAATTACACACGGGAAATGATAATGTACTGGGAACTCCTCAGAAGAATCTGATTTGTGGTGAGGGGAGAGAGATAAAAGCTCATCTAGGAACGACATGAACATGCTGCGTAGGTAGCTGTTTATCAGTAAATATCTCCACTGAGATTAAGAAAAGCAGTAGCTTAATAAATTAAGTACTTCCTGGTATGGTTGCTGTACTGGTAACTCTCCAAAATAATCTGGATTGTGGTGAGGGAACAGAGAAAAAAGCTCATGTAGGACCTGCAGTTACGAAGGGGGTAGGCAGCTTTATATCAGGGAGTAAACCTTCTGACAATAAAAAAAGCTGGAGCTTGTTAAGGTAATTACACAGGGGAAAGGATAATGTACTGGGAACTCCTCAGAAGAATCTGATTTTTGGTGAGGGAAGAGGATAAAAGCTCATTTAGGAACGACATGAACATGCTGCGTAGGTAGCTGTTTATCAGTAAATATCTCCACTGAGATTAAGAAAAGCAGTAGCTTAATAAATTAAGTACTTCCTCGTATGGTTACTGTACTGGTAACTCCCCAAAAGAATCTGGATTGTGGTGAGGGAACAGAGAAAAAATCTCATTTAAGACCTGGACTGACGAAGGGGGTAGGAAGCTGTATATCAGGGAGTAAACCTTCTGAGAATAAAAACAGCTGTAGCTTGTTAAGGTAATTACAGAGTGGAAAGGATAATGTACTGGGAACTCCTCAGAAGAATCTGATTTGTGGTGAGGGGAGAGAGATAAAAGCTCATTTAGGAACGACATGAACATGCTGCGTACGTAGCTGTTTATCAGTAAATATCTCCACTGAGATTAAGAAAAGCAGTAGCTTAATAAATTAAGTACTTCCTGGTATGGATACTGTACTGGTAACTCCCCAAAGAATCTGGATTGTGGTGAGTTAAGAGAGAAAAAAGCTCATTTAGGACCTGCACTTTCGAAGGGGGTAGGCAGCTGTATATCAGGGAGTAAACCTTCTGAGAATAAAAACAGCTGGAACTTGTTAAGGTAATTACACAGGGGAAAGGATAATATACTGGGAACTCCTCAGAAGAATCTGATTTGTTGTGAGGGGAGAGAGATAAAAGCTCATTTAGGAACGACATGAACATGCTGTGTAGGTAGCCGTTTATCAGTAAATATCTCCTCTGAGATTAAGAAAAGCAGTAGCTTAATAAATTAAGTACTTCCTGGTATGGTTACTGTACTGGTAACTCCCCAAAGAATCTGGATTTTGGTGAGTTAACAGAGAAAAAAGCTCATTTAGGACCTGCACTTTCGAAGGGGGTAGGCAGCTGTATATCAGGGAGTAAACCTTCTGAGAATAAAAACAGCTGGAGCTTGTTAAGGTAATTACACAGGGGAAAGGATAAAGTAGTGGGAACTCCTCAGAAGAATCTGATTTGTGGTGAGGGGAGAGAGATAAAAGCTCATTTAGGAACGACATGAACATGCTGCGTACGTAGCTGTTTATCAGTAAATATCTCCACTGAGATTAAGAAAAGCAGTAGCTTAATAAATTAAGTACTTCCAGGTATGGTTACTGTACTGGTAACTCCCCAAATGAATCTGGATTGTGGTTTGGGAACAGAGAAAAAAGCTCATTTAGGACCTGCACTTACGAAGGGGGTAGGCAGCTGTATATCAGGGAGTAAACCTTCTGAGAATAAAAACAGCTGGAGCTTGTTAAGGTAATTACACAGGGGAAAGGATAATGTACTGGGAACTCCTCAGAAGAATCTGATTTGTGGTGAGGGGAGAGAGATAAAAGCTCATTTAGGAACGACATGTACATGCTGCGTAGGTAGCTGTTTATCAGTAAATATCTCCACTGAGATTAAGAAAAGCAGTAGCTTAATAAATTAAGTACTTCCTGGTATTGTTACTGTACTGGTAACTCCCCAAAAGAATCTGGATTGTGGTGAGGGAACAGAGAAAAAAGCTCATTTAGGACCTGCACTTACGAAGGGGGTAGGCAGCTGTATATCAGGGAGTAAACCTTCTGAGAATAAAAACAGGTGGAGATTGTTAAGGTAATTACACAGGGGAAAGGATAATGTACTGGGAACAATTCAGAAGAATCTGATTTGTGGTGAGGGGAGAGAGATAAAAGCTCATTTAGGAACGACATGAACATGCTGCGTAGGTAGCTGTTTATCAGTAAATATCTCCACTGAGATTAAGAAAAGCAGTAGCTTAATAAATTAAGTACTTCCTGGTATGGATACTGTACTGGTAACTCCCCAAAGAATCTGGATTGTGGTGAGTTAACAGAGAAAAAAGCTCATTTAGGACCTGCACTTTCGAAGGGGGTAGGCAGCTGTATATCAGGGAGTAAACCTTCTGAGAATAAAAACAGCTGGAACTTGTTAAGGTAATTACACAGGGGAAAGGATAATGTACTGGGAACTCCTCAGTAGAATCTGATTTGTGGTGAGGGGAGAGAGATAAAAGCTCATTTAGGAACGACATGAACATGCTGTGTACGTAGCTGTTTATCAGTAAATATCTCCACTGAGATTAAGAAAAGCAGTAGCTTAATAAATTAAGTACTTCCTGGTATGGTTACTGTACTGGTAACTCCCCAAAAGAATCTGGATTGTGGTGAGGGAACAGAGAAAAAAGCTCATTTAAGACCTGCACTTTCGAAGGGGGTAGGCAGCTGTATATCAGGGAGTAAACCTTCTGGGAATAAAAACAGCTGGAGCTTGTTAAGGTAATTACACAGGGGAAAGGATAATATACTGGGAACTCCTCAGAAGAATCTGATTTGTTGTGTGGGTAGAGAGATAAAAGCTCATTTAGAAACGACATGAACATGCTGCGTACGTAGCTGTTTATCAGTAAATATCTCCTCTGAGATTAAGAAAAGCAGTAGCTTAATAAATTAAGTACTTCCTGGTATGGTTACTGTACTGGTAACTTCCCAAAAGAATCTGGATTGTGGTGAGGGAACAGAGAAAAAAGCTCATTTAGGACCTACACTTACGAAGGGGGTAGGCAGCTGTATATCAGGGAGTAAACCTTCTGAGAATAAAGACAGCTGGAGCTTGTTAAGGTAATTACACAGGGGAAAGGATAATGTACTGGGAACAATTTGGAAGAATCTGATTTGTGGTGAGGGGAGAGAGATAAAAGCTCATTTAGGAACGACATGAACATGCTGCGTAGGTAGCTGTTTATCAGTAAATATCTCCACTGAGATTAAGAAAAGCAGTAGCTTAATAAATTAAGTACTTCCTGGTATGGTTACTCTTCTGGTAACTCCCCAAAAGAATCTGGATTGTGGTGAGGGAACAGAGAAAAAAGCTCATTTAGGACCTGCACTTTCGAAGGGGGTAGGCAGCTGTATATCAGGGAGTAAACCTTCTCAGAATAAAAACAGCTGGAGCTTGTTAAGGTAATTACACAGGGGAAAGGATAATGTACTGGGAAATCCTCAGAAGAATCTGATTTCTGGTGAGGGGAGAGAGATTAAAGCTCATTTAGGAATGACATAAACATGCTGCGTAGGTAGCTGTTTATCAGTAAATATCTCCACTGAGATTAAGAAAAGCAGTAGCTTAATAAATTAAGTACTTCCTGGTATGGTTACTGTACTGGTAACTCCCCAACAGAATCTGGATTGCGGTGAGGGAACAGAGAAAAAAGCTCATTTAGGACCTGCACTTACGAAGGGGGTAGGCAGCTGTATATCAGGGAGTAAACCTTCTGAGAATAAAAACAGCTGGAGCTTGTTAAGGTAATTACACAGGGGAAAGGATAATGTACTGGGAACTCCTCAGAAGAATCTGATTTGTGGTGAGTGGAGAGAGATAAAAGCTCATTTAAGAAAGACATGAACATGCTGCGTAGGTAGCTGTTTATCAGTAAATATCTCCACTGAGATTAAGAAAAGCAGTAGCTTAATAAATTAAGTACTTCCTGGTATTGTTACTGTACTGGTAACTCCCCAAAAGAATCTGGATTGTGGTGAGGGAACAGAGAAAAAAGCTCATTTAGGACCTGCACTTACAAAGGGGGTAGGCATCTGTATATCAGGGAGTAAACCTTCTGAGAATAAAAACAGCTGGAGCTTGTTAAGGTAATTACACAGGGGAAAGGATAATGTACTCGGAACTCCTCAGAAGAATCTGATTTGTGGTGAGGGGAGTGAGATAAAAGCTCATTTATTAACGACATGAACATGCTGCGTAGGTAGCTGTTTATCAGTAAATATCTCCACTGAGATTAAGAAAAGCAGTAGCTTAATAAATTAAGTACTTCCTGTTATGGTTACTGTACTGGTAACCCCCAAGAGAATCTGGATTGTGGTGAGGGAACAGAGAAAAAAGCTCATTTAGGACCTGCACTTACGAAGGGGGTAGGCAGCTGTATATCAGGGAGTAAACCTTCTGAGAATAAAAAAACCTGGAGCTTGTTATGGTAATTACACAGGGGAAATGATAAAGTACTGGGAACTCCTCAGAAGAATCTGATTTGTGGTGAGGGGGGAGAGATGAAAGCTCATTTAGGAACGACATGAACATGCTGCGTATGTAGCTGTTTATCAGTAAATATCTCCACTGAGATTAAGAAAAGCAGTAGCTTAATAAATTAAGTACTTCCTGGTATTGTTACTGTACTGGTAACTCCGAAAGAATCTGGATTGTGGTGAGTTAACAGAGAAAAAAGCTCATTTAGGACCTGCACTTTCGAAGGGGGTAGGCAGCTGTATATCAGGGAGTAAACCTTCTGAGAATAAAAACAGCTGGAGCTTCTTAAGGTAATTACACAGGGGAAAGGATAATATACTGGGAACTCCTCAGAAGAATCTGATTTGTGGTGAGGGGAGAGAGATAAAAGCTCATTTAGGAACGACATGAACATGCTGCGTAGGTAGCTATTTGTCAGTAAATATCTCCTCTGAGATTAAGAAAAGCAGTAGCTTAATAAATTAAGTACTTCCTGGTATGTTTACTCTACTGGTAACTCCCCAAAAGAATCTGGATTGTGGTGAGGGAACAGAGAAAAAAGCTCATTTAGGACCTGCACTTACGAAGGGGGTAGGCAGCTGTATATCAGGGAGTAAACCTTCTGAGATTAAAGACAGCTGGAGCTTGTTAAGGTAATTACACAGGGGAAAGGATAATGTACTGGGAACTCCTCAGAAGAATCTGATTTGTGGTGAGGGGAGAGAGATAAAATCTCATTTAGGAACGACATGAACATGCTGCGTACGTAGCTGTTTATCAGTAAATATCGCCACTGAGATTAAGAAAAGCAGTAGCTTAATAAATTAAGTACTTCCTGGTATGGTTACTGTACTGGTAACTCCCCAAAAGAATCTGGATTGTGGTGAGGGAACAGAGAAAAAGCTCATTTATGACCGGCACTTACGAAGGGGGTAGGCAGCTGTATATCAGGGAGTAAACCTTCTGAGAATAAAAACAGCTGGAGCTTGTTAAGTTAATTACACAGGGGAAAGGATAATGTACTGGGAACTCCTCAGAAGAATCAGATTTGGGGTGAGGGGAGAGAGATTAAAGCTCATTTAGGAACGACATGAACATGCTGCGTAGGTAGCTGTTTATCAGTAAATATCTACACTGAGATTAAGAAACCAGTAGCTTAATAAATTCAGTACTTCCTGGTATGGTTACTGTACTGGTAACTCCCCAAAAGAATCTGGATTGTGTTGAGGGAACAGAGAAAAAAGCTCATTTAGGACCTGCACTTACGAAGGGGGTAGGCAGCTGTATATCAGGGAGTAAACCTTCTGAGAATAAAAACCGGTGGAGCTTGTTAAGATATTTACACAGGGGAAAGGATCATGTACTGGGAACTCCTCATAAGAATCTGATTTGTGGTGAGGGGAGAGAGATAAAAGCTCATTTAGGAACAACATGAACATGCTGCGTAGGTAGCTGTTTATCAGTAAATATCTCCACTGAGATTAAGAACAGCAGTAGCTTAATAAATTAGTTACTTCCTGGTATGGTTACTGTACTGGTAACTCCCCAAAAGAATCTGGGTGTGGTGAGGGAACAGAGAATAAAGCTCATTTAGGACCTGCACTTACGAAGGGGGTAGGCAGCTGTATATCAGGGAGTAAACCTTCTGAGAATAAAAACAGCTGGAGCTTGTTAAGGTAATTATACAGGGGAAATTATAAACGACTGGGAACTCCTCAGAAGAATCTGATTTGTGGTGATGGGAGAGAGATGAAAGCTCATTTATGAACGATATGAACCTGCTGCGTAGGTAGCTGTTTATCAGTAAATATCTCCACTGAGATTAACAAAAGCAGTAGCTTAATAAATTAAGTACTTCCTGGTATTGTTACTGTACTGGTAACTCCCCAAAAGAATCTGGATTGTGGTGAGGGAAGAGAGAAAAAAGCTCATTTATGACCTGCACTTACGAATTGGGTAGGCAGCTGTATATCAGGGATTAAACCTTCTGAGAATAAAAACAGCTGGAGCTTGTTAAGTTAATTACACAGGGGAAAGGATAATGTACTGGGAACTCCTCAGAAGAATCTGATTTGTGGTGAGGGGAGAGAGATAAAAGCTCATTTAGGAACGACATGAACATGCTGCGTTGGTAGCTGTTTATCAGTAAATATCTCCACTGAGATTAAGAAAAGCAGTAGCTTAATAAATTAAGTACTTCCTGGTATGGTTACTGTACTGGTAACTCCCCAAGAGAATCTGGGTTGTGGTGAGGGAACAGAGAAAAAAGCTCATTTAGGACCTGCACTTACGAAGGGGGTAGGCAGCTGTATATCAGGGAGTAAACCTTCTGAGAATAAAAACAGCTGGAGCTTGTTAAGGTAATTACACAGGGGAAAGGATAATGTACTGGGAACTCCTCAGAAGAATCTGATTTGTGGTGAGGGGAGAGAGATAAAAGCTCATTTAGGAACGACATGAACATGCTGCGTAGGTAGCTGTTTATCAGTAAATATCTCCGCTGAGATTAAGAAAAGCAGTAGCTTAATAAATTAAGTACTTCCTGGTATGGTTACTGTACTGGTAAATCCCCAAAAGAACCTGGATTGTGGTGAGGGAACAGAGAAAAAAGCTCATTTATGACCTGTACTTACGGAGGGGGTAGGCAGCAGTATATCAGGGAGTAAACCTTCTGAGAATAAAAACAGCCGGAGCTTGTTAAGGTAATTACACAGGGGAAAGGATAATGTACTGGGAACTCCTCAGAAGAATCTGATTTGTGGTGAGGGGAGAGAGATAAATGCTCATTTAGGAGCGACATGAACATGCTGTGTAGGTAGCTGTTTATCAGTAAATATCTCCACTGAGATTAAGAAAAGCAGTAGCTTAATAAATTAAGTACTTCCTGGTATGGATACTGTACTGGAAACTCCCCAAAAGAATCTGGATTGTGGTGAAGGAACAGAGAAAAAATCTCATTTAGGACCTGCACTTACGAAGGGGGTAGGCAGCTGTATATCAGGGAGTAAACCTTCTGAGAATAAAAACAGCTGGAGCTTGTTAAGTTAATTACACAGGGGAAAGGATAATGTACTGGGAACTCCTCAGAAGAATCTGATTTGTGGTGAGGGGAGAGAGATAAAAGCTCATTTAGGAACGACATGAACATGCTGCATAGGTAGCTGTTTATCAGTAAAATCTCCACTGAGATTAAGAAAAGCAGTAGCTTAATAAATTAAGTACTTCCTGGTATGGTTACTGTACTGGTAACTCCCCAAAAGAATTTGGATTGTGGTTTGGGAACAGAGAAAAAAGCTCATTTAGGACCTTCACTTATGAAGGGGGTAGGCAGCTGTATATCAGGGAGTACACCTTCTGAGAATAAAAACAGCTGGAGCATGTAAAGGTAATTACACAGGGGAAAGGATAATGTACTAGGTACTCCTCAGAAGAATCTAATTTGTGGTGAGGGGAGAGAGATAATAGCTCACTTAGGAACGACATGAACATGCTGCGTAGGTAGCTGTTTATCAGTAAATATCTCCACTGAGATTAAGAAAAGCAGCAGCTTAATAAATTAAGTACTTCCTGGTAAGGTTACTGTATTGGTAACTCCCCAAAAGAATCTGGATTGTGGTGAGGGAACAGAGAAAAAAGCTCATTTAGGACCTGCACTTACGGAGGGGGTAGGCAGCTGTATATCAGGGAGTAAACCTTCGGAAAATAAAAACAGCTGGAGCTTGTTAACGTAATTACACAGGGGAAAGGATAATGTACTGGGAACTCCTCAGAAGAATCTGATTCGTGGTGAGGGGAGAGAGATATAAGCTCATTTAGGAAAGACATGAACATGCTGCGTAGGTAGCTGTTTATCAGTAAATATCTCCACTGAGATTAAGAAAAGCAGTAGCTTAATAAATTAAGTACTTCCTGGTATGGTTACTGTACTGGTAACTCCCCAAAAGAATCTGGATTGTGGTGAGGGAACAGAAAAAAAAGCTCATTTAGGACCTGCACATATGAAGGGGGTAGGCAGCAGTATATCAGGGAGTAAACCTTCTGAGAATAAAAACAGCTGGAGCTTGTTAAGGTAATTACACAGGGGAAAGGATAATGTACTGGGAACTCCTCAGAAGAATCTGATTTGTGGTGAGTGGAGAGAGATAAAAGCTCATTTAGGAACGACATGAACATGCTGCGTAGGTAGCTGTTTATCAGTAAATATCTCCACTGAGATTAAGAAAAGCAGTAGCTTAATAAATTAAGTACTTCCTGGTATGGTTACTGTACTGGTAACTCCCCAAAAGAGTCTGGATTGTGGTGACTGAACAGAAAAAAAAGCTCATTTAGGACCTGCACTTATGAAGGGGATAGGCAACAGTATATCAGGGAGTAAACATTCTTAGAATAAAAACAGCTGGAGCTTGTTAAGGTAATTACACAGGGGAAAGGATAATGTACTGGGAACTCCTCAGAAGAATCTGATTTGTGGTGAGGGGTGCGAAATAAAAGCTCATTTAGGAACGACATGAACATGCTGCGTAGGTAGCTGTTTATCAGTAAATATCTCCACTGAGATTAAGAAAAGCAGTAGCTTAATAAATTAAGTACTTCCTGGTATTGTTACTGTACTGGTAACTCCCCAAAGAATCTGGATTGTGGTGAGTTAACAGAGAAAAAAGCTCATTTAGGACCTGCACTTTCTAAGGGGGTAGGCAGCTGTATATCAAGGAGTAAACCTTCTGAGAATAAAAACAGCTGGAGCTTGTTAAGGTAATTACACAGGGGAAAGGATAATATACTGGGAACTCCTCAGAAGAATCTGATTTGTTGTGAGGGGAGAGAGATAAAAGCTCATTTATGAACGACATGAACATGCTGCGTAGGTAGCTGTTTATCAGTAAATATCTCCACTGATATTAAGAAAAGCAGTAGCTTAATAAATTAAGTACTTCCTTTTATGGTTACTGTACTGGTAACTCCCCAAAAGAATCTGGATTGTGGTGAGGGAACAGAGAAAAAAGCTCATTTAGGACCTGCACTTACGAAGGGGGTAGGCAGCTGTATATCAGGGAGTAAACCTTCTGAGAATAAAAACAGCTGGAGCTTGTTAAGGTAATTACACAGAGGAAAGGATAATGTACTGGGATCTCCTCAAAAGAATCTGATTTGTGGTGAGGGGAGAGAGACAAAAGCTCATTTAGGAACGACATGTACATGCTTCGAACGTAGCTGTTTATCAGTAAATATCTCCACTGAGATTAAGAAAAGCAGTAGCTTAATAAATTAAGTACTTCCTCGTATGGATACTGTACTGGTAACTCCCCAAAACAATCTGGATTGTGGTGAGGGAACAGAGAAAAAAGCTCATTTAAGACCTGCACTTACGAAGGAGGTAGGCAGTTGTATATCAGGGAGTAAACCTTCTGAGAATAAAAACAGCTGGAGCTTATGAAGTTAATTACCCAGGGGAAAGGAAAATGCACTGGGAACTCCTCAGAAGAATCTTATTTGTGGTGAGGGGAGAGAGATGAAAGCTCATTTAGGAACGATATGAACATGCTGCGTAGGTAGCTGTTTATCAGTAAATATCTCCACTGAGATTAAGAAAAGCAGTAGCTTAATAAATTAAGTACTTCCTGGTATGGTTACTGTACTGGTAACTCCACAAAAGAATCTGGATTGTGGTGAGGGAAGAGAGAAAAAAGCTCATTTAGGACCTGCATTTACGAAGGGGGTAGGCAGCTGTATATCAGGGAGTAATCCTTCTGAGAATAAAAACATCTGGAGCTTGTTAAGGTAATTACACAGGGGAAAGGATAATGTACTGGGAACTCCTCAGAAGAATCTGATTTGTGGTGAGGGGAGAGAGATAAAAGCTCATTTAGGAACGACATGAACATGCTTCGTAGGTAGTTATTAATCAGTAAATATCTCCACTGAGATTAAGAAAAGCAGTAGCTTAATAAATTAAGTACTTCCTGGTATAGTTACTATACTGGTAACTCCCCAAAAGAATCTGGATTGTGGTGAGGGAACAGAGAAAAAAGCTCATTTAGGACCTGCACTTACGAACGGGGTAGACAGCTGTATATCAGGGAGTAAACCTTCTGAGAATAAAAACAGCTGGAGCTTGTTAAGGTAATTACACAGGGGAAAGGATAATGTACTGGGAACTCCTCAGAAGAATCTGATTTGTGGTGAGGGGAGAGAGATAAAAGCTCATTTAGGAATGACATGATCATGCTGCGTACGTTGCTGTTTATCAGTAAATATCTCCATTAAGATTAAGAAAAGCAGTAGCTTACTAAATTAAGTACTTCCTGGTATGGTTACTGTACTGGTAACTCCCCAAAAGAATCTGGATTGTGGTTTGGGAACAGAGAAAAAAGCTCATTTATGACCTGCACTTACGAAGGGGGTAGGCAGCTGTATATCAGGGAGTAAACCTTCTGAGAATAAAAACAGCTGGAGCTTGTTAAGGTAATTACACAGGGGAAAGGATAATGTACTGGGAACTCCTCAGAAGAATCTGATTTGTGGTGAGGGGAGAGAGATAAAAGCTCATTTAGGAACGACATGAACATGCTGCGTAGGTAGCTGTTTATCAGTAAATATCTCCACTGAGATTAAGAAAAGCAGTAGCTTAATAAATTAAGTACTTCCTGGTATTGTTACTGTACTGGTAACTCCCCAAAGAATCTGGATTGTGGTGAGTTAACAGAGAAAAAAGCTAATTTAGGACCTGCACTTTCTAAGGGGGTAGGCAGCTGTATATCAGGGAGTATACCTTCTGAGAATAAAAACAGCTGGAGCTTGTTAAGGTAATTACACAGGGGAAAGGATAATATACTGGGAACTCCTCAGAAGAATCTGATTTGTTGTGAGGCGAGAGAGATAAAAGCTCATTTATGAACGACATGAACATGCTGCGTAGGTAGCTGTTTATCAGTAAATATCTCCTCTGAGATTATGAAAAGCAGTAGCTTAATAAATTAAGTACTTCCTGGTATGATTACTGTACTGGTAACTCCCCAAAAGAATCTGGATTGTGGTGAGGGAACAGAGAAAAAAGCTCATTTAGGACCTGCACTTACGAAGGGGGTAGGCAGCTGTATATCAGGGAGTAAACCTTCTGAGAATAAAGACAGCTGGAGCTTGTTAAGGTAATTACACAGGGGAAAGGATAATGTACTGGGAACAATTAGGAAGAATCTGATTTGTGGTGAGGGGAGAGAGATAAAATCTCATTTAGGAACGACATGAACATGCTGCGTACGTAGCTGTTTCTCAGTAAATATCTCCACTGAGATTAAGAAAAGCAGTAGCTTTATAAATTAAGTATTTCCTGGTATGGTTACTGTACTGGTAACTCCCCAAAATAATCTGGATTGTGGTGAGGGAACAGAGAAAAAAGCTCATTTAGGACCTGCACTTTCGAAGGGGGTAGGGAGCTGTATATCAGGGAGTAAACCTTCTGAGAATAAAAACAGCTGGAGCTTGTTAAGGTAATTACACAGGGGAAAGGATAATGTACTGGGAACTCCTCAGAAGAATCTGATTTCTGGTGAGGGGAGAGAGATAAAAGCTCATTTAGGAACAACATTAACATGCTGCGTAGGTAGCTGTTTATCAGTAAATATCTCCACTGAGATTAAGAAAAGCAGTAGCTTAATAAATTAAGTACTTCCTGGTATGGTTACTGTACTGGTCACTCCAAAAAAGAATCTGGATTGTGGTGAGGGAACAGAGAAAAAAGCTCATTTAGGACCTGCACTTACGAAGGGGGTAGGCAGCTGTATATCAGGGAGTAAACCTTCTGAGAATAAAAACAGCTGGAGCTTGTTAAGGTAATTACACAGGGAAAGGATAATGTACTGGGAACTCCTCAGAAGAATCTGATTTGTGGTGAGGGGAGAGAGATAAAAGCTCATTTAAGAACGACATGAACATGCTGCATAGGTAGCTGTTTATCAGTAAATATCTCCACTGAGATTAAGAAAAGCATTAGCTTAATAAACTAAGTACTTCCTGGTATGGTTAGTGTACTAGTAACTCCCCAAAAGAATCTGGATTGTGGTGAGGGAACAGAGAAAAAAGCTCATTTAGGACCTGCACTTACGAAGGGGGTAGGCAGCTGTCTATCAGGGAGTAAACCTTCTGAGAATAAAAACAGCTGGAGCTTGATAAGGTAATTACACAGGGGAAAGGATAATGTACTGGGAACTCCTCAGAAGAATCTGATTCGTGGTGAGGGGAGAGAGATAAAAGCTCATTTAGGAACGACATGAACATGCTGCGTACGTAGCTGTTTATCAGTAAATATCTCCACTGAGATTAAGAAAAGCAGTAGCTTAATAAATTAAGTACTTCCTGGTCTGGTTACAGTACTGGTAACTCCCCAAAAGAATCTGGATTGTTGTTAGGGAACAGAGAATAAAGCTCATTTAGGACCTGCACTTACGAAGGGGGTAGGCAGCAGTATATCAGGGAGTAAACCTTCTGAGAATAAAAAAAGCTGAAGCTTGTTAAGGTAATTACACAGGGAAAGGATAATGTACTGGGAACTCCTCAGAAGAATCTGATTTGTGGTGAGGGGAGAGAGATAAAAGCTCATTTAGGAACGACATGAACATGCTGCGTAGGGAGCTGTTTATCAGTAAATATCTCCACTGAGATTAAGAAAAGCAGTAGCTTAATAAATTAAGTACTTCCTGGTATGGTTACTGTACTGGTAACTCCCCAAAAGAATCTGGATTGTGGTGAGGGAACAGAGAAAAAAGCTCATTTAGGACCTGCACTGACGAAGGGGGTAGGCAGCTGTATATCAGGGAGTAAACCTTCTGAGAATAAAAACAGCTGGGGCTTGATAAGGTAATTACACAGGGGAAAGGATAATGTACTGGGAACTCCTCAGAAGAATCTGATTCGTGGTGAGGGGAGAGAGATAAAAGCTCATTTAGGAACGACATGAACATGCTGCGTACGTAGCTGTTTATCAGTAAATATCTCCACTGAGATTAAGAAAAGCAGTAGCTTAATAAATTAAGTACTTCCTGGTATGGTTACTGTACTGGTAACTCTCCAGAAGAATCTGGATTGTGGTGAGGGAACAGAGAAAAAACGTCATTTAGGACCTGAACTTACGAAGGGGGTAGGCAGCAGTATATCAGGGAGTAAACCTTCTGAGAATAAAAACAGCTGGAGCTTGTTAAGGTAATTACACAGGGGAAAGGATATGTACTGGGAACTCCTCAGAAGAATCTGATTTGTGGTGAGGGGAGAGAGATAAAAGCTCATTTAGGAACGACATGAACATGCTGCGTAGGGAGCTGTTTATCAGTAAATATCTCCAATGAGATTAAGAAAAGCAGTAGCTTAATAAATTAAGTACTTCCTGGTATGGTTACTGTACTGGTAACTCCCCAAAAGAATCTGGATTGTGGTGAGGGAACAGAGAAAAAAGCTCATTTAGGACCTGCACTGACGAAGGGGGTAGGCAGCTGTATATCAGGGAGTAAACCTTCTGAGAATAAAAAACAGCTGGAGCTTATTAAGGTAATTACAAAGGGGAAAGGATAATGTACTGGGAACTCCTCAGAAGAATCTGATTTGTGGTGATGGGAGAGAGATAAAAGCTCCTTTAGGAACGACATGAACATGCTGCGTAGGTAGCTGTTTATCAGTAAATATCTCCACTGAGATGAAGGAAAGCAGTAGCTTAATAAATTAAGTACTTCCTGGTATGGTAACTGTACTGGTAACTCCCCAATAGAATCAGGATTGTGGTGAGGGAACAGAGAAAAAAGCTCATTTAGGACCTGCACTTACAAAGGGGGTAGGCAGCTGTAGATAAGGGAGTAAACCTTCTGAGAATAAAAACGGCTGGAGCTTGTTAAGGTAATTACACAGGAGAAAGGATAATGTACTGGGAACTCCTCAGAAGCATCTGATTTGTGGTTTGGGGAGGGAGATAAAAGCTCATAAAGGAACGACATGAACATGCTGCGTACATAGCTGTTTATCAGTAAATATCTCCACTGAGATTAAGAAAAGCAGTAGCTTAATAAATTAAGTACTTCCTGGTATGGTTACAGTACTGGTAACTCCCCAAAAGAATCTGGATTGTTGTGAGGGAACAGAGAAAAAAGCTCATTTAGGTCCTGCACTTACGAAGGGGGTAGGCAGCAGTATATCAGGGCGTAAACCTTCTGAGAATAAAAACAGCTGGAGCTTGTAAGGTAATTACACAGGGGAAAGTATAATGTACTGGGAACTCCTCAGAAGAATCTGATTTGTGGTGAGTGTAGAGAGATAAAAGCTCATTTAGGGACGACATGAACATGCTGCGTAGGTAGCTGTTTATCAGTAAATATCTCCACTGAGATTAAGAAAAGCAGTAGCTTAATAAATTAAGTACTTCCTGGTATGGTTACTGTACTGGTAAATCCCCAGAAGAATCTGGATTGTGGTGAGGGAAAAGAGATAAAAGCTCATTTAGGACCTGCACTTACAAAGGGGGTAGGCAGCTGTATATCAGGGAGTAAACCTTCTGAGAATAAAAACAGCTGGAACTTGTTAAGGTAATTACACAGGGAAAGGATAACGTACTGGGAACTTCTCAGAAGAATCTGATTTCTGGTGAGGGGAGAGAGATAAAAGCTCATTTAGGAACGACATGAACATGCTGCGTACGTAGCTGTTTATCAGTAAATATCTCCACTGAGATTAAGAAAAGCAGTAGCTTAATAATTAAGTACTTCCTGGTATGGTTACTGTACTGGTAACTCTCCAGAAGAATCTGGATTGTGGTGAGGGAACAGAGAAAAACCTCATTTAGGACCTGAACTTACGAAGGGGGTAGGCAGCAGTTTATCAGGGAGTAAACCTTCTGAGAATAAAAACAGCTGGAGCTTGTTAAGGTAATTACACAGGGGAAAGGATAATGTACTGGGAACTCCTCAGAAGAATCTGATTTGTGGTGAGGGGAGAGAGATAAAAGCTCATTAAGAACGACATGAACATGCTGCGTAGGGAGCTGTTTATCAGTAAATATCTCCACTGAGATTAAGAAAGCAGTAGCTTAATAAATTAAGTACTTCCTGGTATGGTTACTGTACTGGTAACTCCCCAAAAGAATCTGGATTGTGGTGAGGGAACAGAGAAAAAAGCTCATTTAGGACCTGCACTGACGAAGTGGGTAGGCAGCTGTATATCAGGGAGTAAACCTTCTGAAAATAAAAACAGCTGGAGCTTATTAAGGTAATTACAAAGGGGAAAGGATAATGTACTGGGAACTCCTCAGAAGAATCTGATTTGTGGTGATGGGAGAGAGATAAAAGCTGATTTAGGGACGACATGAACATGCTGCGTAGGTAGCTGTTTATCAGTAAATATCTCCACTGAGATGAAGGAAAGCAGTAGCTTAATAAATTAAGTACTTCCTAGTATGGTAACTGTACTGGTAACTCCCCAATAGAATCAGGATTGTGGTGAGGGAACAGAGAAAAAAGCTCATTAGGAAGTGCACTTACAAAGGGGGTAGGCAGCTGTATATCACGGAGTAAACCTTCTGAGAATAAAAACAGCTGGAGCTTGTTAAGGTAATTACAACAGGGGAAAGGATAATGTACTGGGAACTCCCTAGAAGAATCTGATTTGTGGTGAGGGGAGAGAGATAAAAGCTCATTTAGGAACGACATGAACATGCTGCGTAGGTCGCTGTTTATCAGTAAATATCTCCACTGAGATTAAGAAAAGCAGTAGCTTAATAAATTAAGTACTTCCTGGTATGGTTACTGTACTGGTAACTCCCCAAAGCATCTGGATTGTGGTGAGGGAACAGAGAAAAAAGCTCATTTAGAACCTGCACTTACGACGGGGGTAGGCAGCTGTATATCAGGGAGTAAACCTTCTGGGAATAAAAACAGCTGGATCTTGTTAAGGTAATTACACAGGGAAAGGATAAAATATTGGGAACTCCTCAGAAGAATCTGATTTGTGGTGAGGGGAGAGAGAGATAAAAGCTCATTTAGGAACGACATGAACATGCTGCTTAGGTAGCTGTTTATCAGTAAATATCTCCACTGAGATTACGAAAAGCAGTAGCTCAATAAATTAAGTACTTCCTGGTATGGTTACTGTACTGGTAACTCCCCAAAAGAATATGGATTGTGGTGAGGGATCAGAGAAAAACGCTCAATTAGGACCTGCACATACGAATGGGGTAGGCAGCTGTATATCAGGGAATAATCCTTCTGAGAATAAAATCAGCTGGAGCTTGTTAAGGTAATTACACAGGGGAAATTATAAAGTACTGGGAACTCCTCAGAAGAATCTGATTTGTGGTGAGGGGATTGAGATAAAAGTTAACTTAGGAACGACATGAACATGCTGCGTACGTAGCTGTTTATCAGTAAATATCTCCACTGAGATTAAGAAAAGCAGTAGCTT
>NW_025957056.1:0-45602 GCF_023159225.1 Perognathus longimembris pacificus
AAAAACAGCTGGAGCTTGTTAAGGTAATTACACAGGGGAAAGGATAATGTACTGGAACTCCTCAGAAGATTCTGATTTGTGGTGAGGGGAGAGAGATAAAAGCTCATTAAGGAACGACATGAACATGCTGCGTACGTAGCTGTTTATCAGTAAATATCTCCACTGAGATTAAGAAAAGCAGTAGCTTAATAAATTAAGTACTTCCTGGTATGGTTACTGTACTGGTAACTCCCCAAAAGAATCTGGATTGTGGTGAGGGAACAGAGAAAAAAGCTCATTTAGGACCTGCACTTACGAAGGGGGTAGGCAGCTGTATATCAGGGAATAAAGCTTCTGAGAATAAAAAAAGCTGGAGCTTGTTAAGGTAATTACACAGGGGAAAGGATAATGTGCTGGGAACTCCTCAGAAGAATCTGATTTGTGGTGAGGGGAGAGAGATGAAAGCTCATTTAGCAACTACATGTACATGCTGCTTAGGTAGCTGTTTATCAGTAAATATCTCCACTGAGATTAAGAAAAGCAGTAGCTTAATAATTAAGTACTTCCTGGTTTGGTTACTGTACTGGTAATTCCCCAAAAGAATCTGGATTGTGGTGAGGGAACAGAGAAAAAAGCTCATTTAGGACCTGCACTTACGAAGGGGGTAGGCAGCTGTATATCAGGGAGTAAACCTTCTGAGAATAAAAACAGCTGGAGCTTGTTAAGGTAATTACACAGGGGAAAGGATATTGTACTGGGAACTCCTCAGAAGAATCTGATTTGTGGTGAGGGGAGAGAGATAAAAGCTCATTGAGGAACGACATGAACATGCTGCGTAGGTAGCTGTTTATCAGTAAATATCTCCACTGAGATTAAGAAAAGCAGTAGCTTAATAAATTAAGTAATTCCTGGTATGGTTACTGTACTGGTAACTCCCCAAAAGAATCTGGATTGTGGTGAGGGAACAGAGAAAAAAGCTCATATAGGACCTGCACTTACGAAGGGGGTAGGCAGCTGTATATCAGGGAGTAAACCTTCTGAGAATAAAAACAGCTGGAGCTTGTTAAGGTAATTACACAGGAGAAAGGATAAAGTACTGGGAACTCCTCAGAAGAATCTGATTTGTGGTGAGGGGAGAGAGATAAAAGCTCATTTAGGAACGACATGAACATGCTGCGTAGGTAGCTGTTTATCAGTAAATATCTCCACTGAGCTTTAGAAAAGCAGTAGCTTAATAAATTAAGTACTTCCTGGTATGGTTACTGTACTGGTAACTCCCCAAAAGAATCTGGATTGTGGTGAGGGAACAGAGAAAAAAGCTCATTTAGGACCTGCACTTACGAAGGGGGTAGGCAGCTGTATATCAGGGAGTAAAGCTTCTGAGAATAAAAACAGCTGCAGCTTGTTAAGGTAATTACACAGGGGAAAGGATAATGTACTGGGAACTCCTCAGAAGAATCTGATTTGTGGTGAGGGGAGAGAGATAAAAGCTCATTTAGGAACGACATGAACATGCTGCGTAGGTAGCTGTTTATCAGTAAATATCTCCACTGAGATTAAGAAAAGCAGTAGCTTAATAAATTAAGTACTTCCTGGTATGGTTACTGTACTGGTAACTCCCCAAAAGAATCTGGATTGTGGTGAGGGAACAGAGAAAAAAGCTCATTTAGGACCTGCACTTACGAAGTGGGTAGGCAGCTGTATATCAGGGAGTAAAGCTTCTGAGAATAAAAACAGCTGGAGCTTGTTAAGGTAATTACACAGGGGAAAGGATAATGTACTGGGAACTCCTCAGAAGAATCTGATTTGTGGTGAGGGGAGAGAGATAAAAGCTCATTTAGGAACGACATGAACATGCTGCGTAGGTAGCTGTTTATCAGTAAATATCTCACTGAGATTAAGAAAAGCAGTAGCTTAAAAATTAAGTACTTCCTGGTATGGTTACTGTACTGGTAACTCCCCCAAAGAATCTGGATTGTGGTGAGGGAAGAGAGAAAAAAGCTCATTTAGGAACTGCACTTACGAAGGGGGTAGGCAGCTGTATATCAGGGAGTAAACCTTCTGAGAATAAAAACACCTGGAGCTTGTTAAGGTAATTACACAGGGGAAAGGATATTGTACTGGGAACTCCTCAGAAGAATCTGATTTGTGGTGAGGGGAGAGAGATAAAAGCTCATTTAGGAACGACATGGACATGCTGCGTAGGTAGCTGTTTATCAGTAAATATCTCCACTGAGATTAAGAAAAGCAGTAGCTTAATAAATTAAGTACTTCCTGGTATGGTTACTGTACTGGTAACTCCCAAAAGAATCTGGATTGTGGTGAGGGAACAGAGAAAAAAGCTCATTTAGGACCTGGACATACGAAGGGGGTAGGCAGCTGTATATCAGGGAGTAAAGCTTCTGAGAATAAAAACAGCTGGAGCTTGTTAAGGTAATTACACAGGGGAAAGGATAATGTACTGGGAACTCCTCAGAAGAATCTGATTTGTGGTGAGAGGAGAGAGATAAAAGCTCATTTAAGAACGACATGTACATGCTACTTAGGTAGCTGTTTATCAGTAAATATCTCCACTGAGATTAAGAAAAGCAGTAGGTTAATAAATTAAGTACTTCCTGGTATGGTTACTGTACTGGTAACTCCCCAAAAGAATCTGGATTGTGGTGAGGGAACAGAGAAAAAAGCTCATTTAGGACCTGCACTTACGAAGGGGGTAGGCAGCTGTATATCAGGGAGTAAACCTTCTGAGAATAAAAACAGCTGGAGCTTGTTAAGGTAATTACACAGGGGAAAGGATAATTTACTGGGGACTCCTCAGAAGAATCTGATTTGTGGTGAGGGGAGAGAGATAAAAGCTCATTTAGGAACGACATGAACATGCTGCGTAGGTAGCTGTTTATCAGTAAATATCTCCACTGAGATTAAGAAAAGCAGTAGCTTAAAAAATTAAGTACTTCCTGGTATGGTTACTGTACTGGTAACTGCCCAAAAGAATCTGGATTGTGGTGAGGGAACAGAGAAAAAAGCTCATTTAGGACCTGCACTTACGAAGGGGGTAGGCAGCGGTATATCAGGGAGTAAAGCTTCTGAGAATAAAAACAGCTGGAGCTTGTTAATGTAATTACACAGGGAAAAGGATAATGTACTGGAACTTCTCAGAAGAATCTGATTTGTGGTGAGGGGAGAGAGATAAAAGCTCATTTAAGAACGACATGAACATGCTGCGTAGGTAGCTGTTTATCAGTAAATATCTCCACTGAGATTAAGAAAAGCAGTAGCTTAATAAATTAAGTACTTCCTGGTATGGTTACTGTACTGGTAACTCCCCAAAAGAATCTGGATTGTGGTGAGGGAACGGAGAAAAAAGCTCATTTACGACCTGCACTTACGAAGGGAGTAGGCAACTGTATATCATGGAGTAAACCTTCTGAGAATAAAAACAGCTGGAGCTTGTTAAGGTAATTACACAGGGGAAAGGATAAAGTACTGGGAACTCCTCAGAAGAATCTGATTTGTGGTGAGGGGAGAGAGATAAAAGCTCCTTTAGGAACGACATGAACATGCTGCGTAGGTAGCTGTTTATCAGTAAATATCTCCACTGAGCTTTAGAAAAGCAGTGAAGTGCCAGACACGTGAACCCCATTTTAGAATTAAACCCTGAGCCAATCAGATTTGTACCTGTGTCCTAATCTTGCTTGCACACCTGATTGTTGTAACCTTGTTCTTTGCCTTTATAAGCCCTGTGTAATCACAGCTCGGGGCTTCCTCCTAACCTCCGCTGTGTCGGTGGGTAGGACGAGGCCCGAGTTGGCAGCTCGTTAAATAAAGCCTTGCCTTGCTTTTGCATTTCGGAGTGTCTGAATCTCGGTGGTCTTCTTGGGGGTGGTCTTGCAACTTGGCACAACATTTGGGGTTTCGTCCGGGATAGCCCCAGAGACCCCAAGATCCCAGACTCCGAAGGTAATAAAACAGCGCTGTTCATTTTTCTTGTCCTGTAATTTGTCTGTTTGTCTGTTTTGCTTTTGCTTATACTTGTAGGGCACGAGTCAGTTTGGTTTTTGGCCGGAACTGACCAGGAGGGCCTCCTAAACGAGACTCAACCCGCCCACCTTGTACTTGGGTCTGCTCCTTCTGCTTATCTGGCAGGAGGTTGTGGGCCAACTTGGGTCCACTCCTCTTGTACCCTGGCAGGAGGTTGTGGGCCAACTTGGGAGATCTCCAACTCGTAACTCGGGTCCACTCCTTCTGCACCCTTGCAGGAGGTTGTGGGCCAACTCGGGTCCACTCCTTCTTGCAGGTTGTGGGCCAACTCGGGTCCATTCCTTCTGCACCCTTGTAGGAGGTTGTGGGCCAGCTTGGGAGATCTCCAACTCGTAGCTTTTCTTGTTCTCAGGCCTGTGTGTTTTCCTCCTTTTTTATTGTTTTGTTTTTTGTAGCCTTTTGGACTGAACTTCTGATCAGAGCTATGGATAACGTTCTATCTTGAGGACCTCCATCTAGCCCCCTAGACTTGATCCTAGCTCACTGGAGGGAGGTTAAGGAGATAGCTCAGAACCAAGGTGTGGCCCTTAAAAAGGAAAAGTGGATCACCCTGTGCAAGTCAGAATGGTCCACCTTTGAGGAAATTGAGGGAGCTTTGACATAGGGAGGAAGCACGGAGGAGGAAATGTTTCCCGCTCCATACTCCCCATCCCAGTTAACTCTACAAGAGGAGGACTCTGAGGAAAATGTTTCAGCTGTGCCCTCCGCTCCGGAGGGTCCTGCCCAGTCAACTCACCGGCGCCGACAGCCCAGGACACAGACGCATCAGCCCCAAGTCCAAGTCCTGACCCGCAGCCGCCGACGGGGTGGATGTAGGGCCAGCCCAAGCCACCCACAGGTGGCAGGGAGTGACCTCACCATGCTGCGCTGTCATCTCTGTGTTGTTTGTAAGTCTAACAGTCTCTTTTGTGTCAAACCTGCATAGCTCATTGGAAAGATGTACAGGCGATGGTTCACAATCAGAGTGTGAGTGTCCACAGAAAGAACTCTAGGGGGACCCCCACCCAGCCTTCTTAAGCAGAAAATTGTTTGGTGTGATAAAATGTTTTACTAAGACTAAAAATGTTTTACTAAAACTATCAAGCCCTGGAAAATGAGGCTGGAGAATGCTAAAATCATTTGTTAAAGGTTTTTGTCTTAAAATGTACGGCCGATGCTTATTCAGCGCGCTTTAAGATCTTTTGAAAATGTATGTGTGTGTGCATGTGTGTGTGAACATGTTCAAGACTGCAGTATGATGCAAAACTAAGTTTAATTCAAAGGTCTTCATGCCATGCAGTAACTGGGACTGAAGAAAAAAAAAAAAGGCTCTTTTGAAACAAGCAGCCCGTAAGCAAAGGGCAGCACCTGGTTTCAGATTGCTTGTGAGCTTCAGTTTTTCTGATGCAGATAAAAGCTAAAGTGTTGTATTAGTGTTAAAAAGGCTTTGGAAATCAAGAATACATTTCTAGATAAGAAAATTGGAAGTAAAATTGTCCTAATAATTATTGCAAAGTGAGAAAAGGAGAATTATGGCTACCAAAATGTTTAATTGCCATTCCAGCTTCTTTGTAGGTTTTTTTTGTAAGTTTCCAGCAGGCCCACAGAGAAGCACAGGTGATTCCTACAAGTTTGTCAAGATCTAATACTGACCCTTAATAAGTTCCAGGTAAGAGAGCATGCTTAAAAACTACTTCTGTGTGGACCACCTTGTTGCTTCTAATTGGAGTAAAGTGGCCTTTTGTAAGACTCACTGATCTGAAATCTGCGGTTCGAAGCCAGCCCGGGCAAAGAAAGGTCCCTGTGAGAGACTTGTCTCTAATCAGCCAGCAGAGTGCTGGGAACGGAGTGGTGTGGAGCTCAAAAGTGGTACGGTGCTAGTCTTGAGCTGGAGAGCTGAGGGACAGCACTCAGGCCCTGAGTCCAAGTCGAAAGTCACTCCTCCTGAGACAAAAGTGATGGAGCATCCAGAGGCAGTAAGCCACTGCTTGGATGGCAGAGATGGTGTCAGATCCTAGAGTCACTACTGTTGGCCTTTCAAAAGTTAAAGCCGGGAAGTCCTAGAAGAATAGTTCATAAGCATGCCTTTCCAATGCCCATGTCTGTCTACTGGGCAGGAATTTGCCAGTCATCTGTGATAGTTAGTAAGGGTGATGGTTAGTAAGGGTAAGTTTGTCAAATGAGAGGATAGATTAAAATCTCACCCCCCACATTTATTCAAAGCCCTGACTGGCAGTAAGAATTTTAAGCTAATACATCTGTTTAGGAAAGAAAGCTTGTAGACCTGAGATTGTGTTGTGTCCTTATTGAGATCTGTTAAAGGCCTGTCAGCTTGCCAATGCCCCCAATCAACAGATTAACCACGGTGGAAGGGACCCTAGACGGCATCGCCACTTGGGTTCATTGCTTCTACGCCAGGCCAGCTGACCCCTTTGCCCTGGATGACAACTACCGTGATGGAACATGGGAGGTCTCCAAGCACCCAGCTGGGCCGTTTCGCCTTCGCCTCAAGAAAAGAAAGTTAGACTGAATATTGTTATAATTTTCTTTTTGCCTTCTTTCCTTACTACCCTGGCTGGTGTTAATGTTATTCTGGCAGCTCACTCCAAAGTGAGGTGAATCCTGCAGTCCCTTGGTAAAGTAGACTAGGGTTATAGGTTCCTTGCTGGGTGAGGTCAACGCCCCTGAGTCAGCCTGAAGAAGTTACAGAAGATGGATGATCTTCACCCATCAGCCCCCCTTTAAAACCGAGGGACCAGAGTTATTTTCGGATACTACTTTTGGCCCTACTGGCCCATGCCTTACCTCTATATCATCCCCTAGACATGCAAGCCATTGAAATGGGCAGGATGGAGCCATGATTGGCTCCCAAGGTACCAAAAAGAAAAAGGGGGAAATGAAGTGCCAGACACGTGAACCCCATTTTAGAATTAAACCCTGAGCCAATCAGATTTGTACCTGTGTCCTAATCTTGCTTGCACACCTGATTGTTGTAACCTTGTTCTTTGCCTTTATAAGCCCTGTGTAATCACAGCTCGGGGCTTCCTCCTAACCTCCGCTGTGTCGGTGGGTAGGACGAGGCCCGAGTTGGCAGCTCGTTAAATAAAGCCTTGCCTTGCTTTTGCATTTCGGAGTGTCTGAATCTCGGTGGTCTTCTTGGGGGTGGTCTTGCAACTTGGCACAACAGCAGTAGCTTAATAAATTAAGTACTTCCTGGTATGGTTACTGTACTGGTAACTCCCCAAAAGAATCTGGATTGTGGTGAGGGAACAGAGAAAAAAGCTCATTTAGGACCTGCACTTACGAAGGGGGTAGGCAGCTGTATATCAGGGAGTAAACCTTCTGAGAATAAAAACAGCTGGAGCTTGTTAAGGTAATTACACAGGGGAAAGGATAATGTACTGGGAACTCCTCAGAAGAATCTGATTTGTGGTGAGGGGAGAGAGATAAAAGCTCATTTAGGAACGACATGAACATGCTGCGTAGGTAGCTGTTTATCAGTAAATATCTCCACTGAGATTAAGAAAAGCAGTAGCTTAATAAATTAAGTACTTCCTGGCATGGTTACTGTACTGGTAACTCCCCAAAAGAATCTGGATTGTGGTGAGGGCACAGAGAAAAAAGCTCATATAGGACCTGCACTTACGAAAGGGATAGGCAGCTGTATATCAGGGAGTAAACCTTCTGAGAATAAAAACAGCTGGAGCTTGTTAAGGTAATTACACAGGGGAAAGGATAATGTACTGGGAACTCCTCAGAAGAATCTGATTTGTGGTGAGGGGAGAGAGATAAAAGCTCATTTAGGAACGACATGAACATGCTGCGTAGGCAGCTGTTGATCACTAATATCTCCACTGAGATTAAGAAAAGCAGTAGCTTAATAAATTATGTACTTCCTGGTATGGTGACTGTACTGGTAACTCCCCAAAAGAATCTGGATTGTGGTGAGGGAACAGAGAAAATAGCTCATTTAGGACCTGCACTTACGAAGGGGGTAGGCAGCTGTATATCAGGGAGTAAACCTTATGAGAATAAAAACAGCTGGAGCATGTTAAGGTAATTACACAGGCTAAAGGATAATATACTGGGAACTCCTCAGAAGAATCTGATTTGTGGTGAGGGGAGAGAGATAAAAGCTCATTTAGGAACGACATGATCATGCTGCGTAGGTAGCTGTTTATCAGTAAATATCTCCACTGAGATTAAGAAAAGCAGTAGCTTAATAAATTAAGTACTTCCTGGTATGGTTACTGTACTGGTAACTCCCCAAAAGAATCTGGATTGTGGTGAGGGAACAGAGAAAAAAGCTCATTTAGGACCTGCACTTACGAAGGGGGTAGGCAGCTGTATATCAGGGAGTAAAGCTTCTGAGAATAAAAACAGCTGGAGCTTGTTAAGGTATTTACACAGGGGAAAGGATAAAGTACTGGGAACTCCTCAGAAGAATCTGATTTGTGGTGAGGGGAGAGAGATAAAAGCTCATTTAGGAACGACATGAACATGCTGCGTAGGTAGCTGTTTATCAGTAAATATCTCCACTGAGCTTTAGAAAAGCAGTAGCTTAATAAATTAAGTACTTCCTGGTATGGTTACTGTACTGGTAACTCCGCAAAAGAATCTGGATTGTGGTGAGGGAACAGAGAAAAAAGCTCATTTAGGACCTGCACTTACGAAGGGAGTAGGCAGCTGTATATCAGGGAGTAAAGCTTCTGAGAATAAAAACAGCTGCAGCTTGTTAAGGTACTTACACAGGGGAAAGGATAATGTACTGGGAACTCCTCAGAAGAATCTGATTTGTCGTGAGGGGAGAGAGATAAAAGCTCATTTGAAACGACATGAACATGCTGCCTAGGTAGCTGTTTATCAGTAAATATCTCCACTGAGATTAAGAAAAGCAGTAGCTTAATAAATTAAGTACTTCCTGTTATGGTTACTGTACTGGTAACTCCCCAAAAGAATCTGGATTGTGGTGAGGGAACAGAGAAAAAAGCTCATTTAGGACCTGCACTTACGAAGGGGGTAGGCAGCTGCATATCAGGGAGTAAACCTTCTGAGAATAAAAACAGCTGGAGCTGGTTAAGGTAATTACACAGGGGAAAGGATAATGTACTGGGAACTCCTCAGAAGAATCTGATTTGTGGTGAGGGGAGAGAGATAAAAGCTCATTAAGGAACGACATGAACATGCTGCATACGTAGCTGTTTATCAGTAAATATCTCCACTGAGATTAAGAAAAGCAGTAGCTTAATAAATTAAGTACTTCCTGGTATGGTTACTGTACTGGTAACTCCCCAAAAGAATCTGGATTGTGGTGAGGGAACAGAGAAAAAAGCTCATTTAGGACCTGCACTTACGAAGGGGGTAGGCAGCTGTATATCAGGGAGTAAACCTTCTGAGAATAAAAACAGGTGGAGCTTGTTAAGGTAATTACACAGGGGAAAGGATAATGTACTGGGAACTCCTCAGAACAATCTGATTTATGGTGAGGGGAGAGAGATAAAAGCTCATTTAGGAACGACATGAACATGCTGCGTAGGTAGCTGTTTATCAGTAAATATCTCCACTGAGATTAAGAAAAGTAGTAGCTTAATAAATTAAGTACTTCCTGGTATGGTTACTGTACTGGTAACTCCCCAAAAGAATCTGGATTGTGGTGAGGGAACAGAGAAAAAAGCTCATTTAGGACCTGCACTTACGAAGGGGGTAGGCAGCTGTATATCAGGGAGTAAAGCTTCTGACAATAAAAACAGCTGCAGCTTGTTAAGGTAATTACACAGGGGAAAGGATAATGTACTGGGAACTCCTCAGAAGAATCTGATTTGTCGTGAGGGGAGAGAGATAAAAGCTCATTTTGAAACGACATGAACATGCGGCGTAGGTAGCTGTTTATCAGTAAATATCTCCATTGAGATTAAGAAAAGAAGTAGCTTAATAAATTAAGTACTTCCTGGTATGGTTACTCTACTGGTAACTCCCCAAAAGAATCTGGATTGTGGTGAGGGAACAGAGAAAAAAGCTCATTTAGGACCTGCACTTACGAAGGGGGTAGGCAGCTGTATATCAGGGAGTAAACCTTCTGGGAATAAAAACAGCTGGAGCTGGTTAAGGTAATTACACAGGGGAAAGGATAATGTACTGGGAACTCCTCAGAAGAATCTGATATGTGGTGAGCGGAGAGATATAAAAGCTCATTAATGAACGACATGAACATGCTGCGTACGTAGCTGTTTATCAGTAAATATCTCCACTGAGATTAAGAAAAGCAGTAGCTTAATAAATTAAGTACTTCCTGCTATGGTTACTGTACTGGTAACTCCCCAAAAGAATCTGGATTGTGGTGAGGGAACAGAGAAAAAAGCTCATTTAGGACCAGCACTTACGGAGGGGGTAGGCAGCTGTTTATCAGGGAGTAAAGCTTCTGACAATAAAAACAGCTGGAGCTTGTTAAGGTAATTACAAAGGGGAAAGGATAATGTACTGGGAACTCCTCAGAAGAATCTGATTTGTGGTGAGGGTAGAGAGATAAAAGCTCATTTAGGAACGACATGAGCATGCTGCTAGTTAGCTGTTTATCAGTAAATATCTCCACTGAGATTAAGAAAAGCAGTAGCTTAATAAATTAAGTACTTCCTGGTATGGTTACTGTACTGGTAACTCCTCAAAAGAATCTGGATTGTGGTGAGGGAACAGAGAAAAATGCTGATTTAGGACCTGCACTTACGAAGGGGGTAGGCAGCTGTATATCAGGGAGTAAACCTTCTGAGAATAAAAAGAGCTGGAGCTTGTTAAGGTAATTACACAGGGGAAAGGGTAATGTACTGGGAACTCCTCAGAAGAATCTGATTTGTGGTGAGGGAGAGAGATAAAAGCTCATTTAGGAACGACATGAACTTGCTGCGTAGGAAGCTGTTTATCAGTAAATATCTCCACTGAGATTAAGAAAAGCAGTAGCTTAATAAATTAAGTACTTCCTGGTACGGTTACTGTACTGTAACTCCGCAAAAGAATCTGGATTGTGGTGAGGGAACAGAGAAAAAAGCTCATTTAGGACCTGCACTTACGAAGGGGATAGGCAGCTGTATATCAGGGAGTAAACCTTCTGAGAATAAAAACAGCTGGAGCTTGTTAAGGTAATTACACAGGGGAAATGGATAATGTACTGGGAACTCCTCAGAAGAATCTGATTTGTGGTGAGGGGAGAGAGATAAAAGCTCATTTAGGAACTACATGAACATGCTGCTAGGTAGCTGTTTATCAGTAAATATCTCCACTGAGATTAAGAAAGCAGTAGCTTAATAAATTAAGTACTTCCTGGTATGGTTACTGTACTGGTAACTCCCCAAAAGAATCTGGATTGTGGTTAGAGGGAACAGAGAAAAAAGCTCATTTAGGACCTGCACTTACGAAGGCGGTAGGCAGCTGTATATCAGGGAGTAAACCTTCTGAGAATAAAAACAGCTGGAGCTTGTTAAGGTAATTACACAGGGGAAAGGATAATGTACTGGGAACTCCTCAGAAGAATCTGATTTGTGGTGAGGGGAGAGAGATAATAGCTCATTTAGGAACGACATGAACATGCTGCGAAGGTAGCTGTTTATCAGTAAATATCTCCACTGAGATTAAGAAAAGCAGTAGCTTAATAAATTAAGTACTTCCTGGTATGGTTACTGTACTGGTAACTCCCCAAAAGAATCTGGATTGTGGTGAGGGAACAGAGAAAAATCTCATTTAGGACCTGCACTTACGAAGGGGGTAGGCAGCTGTATATCAGGGAGTAAACCTTCTGAGAATAAAAACAGCTGGAGCTTGTTAAGGTAATTACACAGGGGAAAGGATAATGTACTGGGAACTCCTCAGAAGAATCTGATTTGTGGTGAGGGGAGAGAGATAAAAGCTCATTTAGGAACGACATGAACATGCTGCGTAGGTAGCTGTTTATCAGTAAATATCTCCACTGAGATTAAGAAAAGCAGTAGCTTAATAAATTAAGTACTTCCTGGTATGGTTACTGTACTGGTAACTCCCCAGAAGAATCTGGATTGTGGTGAGGGAACAGAGAAAAAAGCTCATTTAGGACCTGCACTTACGAAGGGGGTAGGCAGCTGTATATCAGGGAGTAAACCTTCTGAGAATAAAAACAGCTGGAGCTTGTTAAGGTAATTACACAGGGGAAAGGATATGTACTGGGAACTCCTCAGAAGAATCTTATTTGTGGTGAGGGGACAGAGATAAAGCTCATTTAGGAACGACATGAACATGCTGCGTAGGTAGCTGTTTCTCAGTAAATATCTCCACTGAGATTAAGAAAAGCAGTAGCTTAATAAATTAAGTACTTCCTGGTATGGTTACTGTACTGGTAACTCCACAAAAGAATCTGGATTGTGGTGAGGGAACAGAGAAAAAAGCTCATTTAGGACCTGCACTTACGAAGGGGGTAGGCAGCTGTATATCAGGGAGTAAACCTTCTGAGAATAAAAACAGCTGGAGCTTGTTAAGGTAATTACACAGGGGAAATGATAATGTACTGGGAACTCCTCAGAAGAATCTGATTTGTGGTGAGGGGAGAAAGATAAAGCTCATTTAGGAACTACATGAACATACTGCTTAGGTAGCTGTTTATCAGTAAATATCTCCACTGAGATTAAGAAAGCAGTAGCTTAATAAATTAAGTACTTCCTGGTATGGTTACTGTACTGGTAACTCCCCAAAAGAATCTGGATTGTTTTGAGGGAACAGAGAAAAAAGCTCATTTAGGACCTGCACTTACGAAGGGGTAGGCAGCTGTATATCAGGGAGTAAACCTTCTGAGAATAAAAACAGCTGGAGCTTGTTAAGGTAATTACACAGGGGAAAGGATCATGTACTGGGAACTCCTCAGAAGAATCTGATTTGTGGTGAGGGGAGAGAGATAAAGCTCATTTAGGACGACATGAACATGCTGCGTAGGTAGCTGTTTATCAGTAAATATCTCCACTGAGATTAACAAAAGCAGTAGCTTAATAAATTAAGTACTTCCTGGTATGGTTACTGTACTGGTAACTCCCCAAAAGAATCTGGATTGTGGTGAGGGAACAGAGAAAAATCTCATTTAGGACCTGCACTTACGAAGGGGGTAGGCAGCTGTATATCAGGGAGTAAACCTTCTGAGAATAAAAACAGCTGGAGTTGTTAATAATTACATATGGGAAAGGAAATGTACTGGCAACTCCGCAGAAGAATCTGATTTGTGGTGAGGGGAGAGAGATAAAAGCTCATTTAGGAACGACATGAACATGCTGCGTAGGTAGCTGTTTATCAGTAAATATCTCCACTGAGATTAAGAAAAGCAGTAGCTTAATAAATTAATACTTCCTGGTATGGTTACTGTACTGGTAACTCCCCAAAAGAATCTGGATTGTGGTGAGGGAACAGAGAAAAAAGCTCATTTAGGACCTGCACTTACGAAGGGGGTAGGCAGCAGTATATCAGGGAGTAAACCTTCTGAGACTAAAAACAGCTGGAGCTTGTTAAGGTAATTACACAGGGGAAATTATAAAGTACTGGGAACTCCTCAGAAGAATCTGATTTGTGGTGACGGGAGAGAGATAAAAGCTCATTTAGGAACGACAATGAACATGCTGCGTAGGTAGCTGTTTATCAGTAAATATCTCCACTGAATTAAGAAAAGCAGTAGCTTAATAAATTAAGTACTTCCTGGTATGGTTACTGTACTGGTAACTCCCCAAAAGAATCTGGATTGTGGTGAGGGAACAGAGAAAAAAGCTCATTTAGGACCTGCACTTACGAAGGGGGTAGGCAGCTGTATATCAGGGAGTAAACCTTCTGAGAATAAAAACAGCTGGAGCTTGTTAAGGTAATTACACAGGGGAAAGGATAATGTACTGGGAACTCCTCAGAAGAATCTGATTTGTGGTGAGGGGAGAGAGATAAAGCTCATTTAGGAACGACATGAACATGCTGCGTAGGTAGCTGTTTATCAGTAAATATCTCACTGAGATTAAGAAAAGCAGTAGCTTAATAAATTAAGTACTTCCTGGTATGGTTACTGTACTGGTAACTCCCCAAAAGAATCTGGATTGTGGTGAGGGAACAGAGAAAAAGCTCATTTAGGACCTGCACTGACGAAGGGGGTAGGCAGCTGTATATCAGGGAGTAAACCTTCTGAGAATAAAACAGCTGGAGCTTGTTAAGGTAATTACACAGGGAAAGGATAATGTACTGGGAACTCCTCAGAAGAATCTGATTTGTGGTGAGGGGAGAGAGATAAAAGCTCATTTAGGAACGACATGAACATGCTGCGTAGGTAGCTGTTTATCAGTAAATATCTCCACTGAGCTTTAGAAAATCAGTAGCTTAATAAATTAAGTACTTCCTGGTATGGTTACTGTACTGGTAACTCCCCAAAAGAATCTGGATTGTGGTGAGGGAACAGAGAAAAAAGCTCATTTAGGACCTGCACTTACGAAGGGGGTAGGCAGCTGTATTTCAGGGAGTAAAGCTTCTGAGAATAAAAACAGCTGCAGCTTGTTAAGGTAATTACACAGGGGAAAGGATAATGTACTGGGAACTCTCAGAAGAATCTGATTTGTGGTGAGGGGAGAGAGATAAAAGCTCATTTAGGAACGACATGAACATGCTGCGTAGGTAGCTGTTATCAGTAAATATCTCCACTGAGATTAAGAAAAGCAGTAGCTTAATAAATTAAGTACTTCCTGGTATGGTTACTGTACTGGTAACTCCCCAAAAGAATCTGGATTGTGGTGAGGGAACAGAGAAAAAAGCTCATTTAGGACCTGCACTTACGAAGGGGGTAGGCAGCTGTATATCAGGGACTAAACCTTCTGAGAATAAAAACAGCTGGAGCTTGTTAAGGTAATTACACAGGGGAAAGGATAATGTACTGGGAACTCCTCAGAAGAATCTGATTTGTGGTGAGGGGAGAGAGATAAAAGCTCATTTAGGAACGACATGAACATGCTACTTAGGTAGCTGTTTATCAGTAAATATCTCCACTGAGATTAAGAAAAGCAGTAGGTTAATAAATTAAGTACTTCCTGGTATGGTTACTGTACTGGTAACACCCCAAAAGAATCTGGATTGTGGTGAGGGAACAGAGAAAAAAGCTCATTTAGGACCTGCACTTACGAAGGGGGTAGGCAGATGTATATCAGGGAGTAAACATTCTGAGAATAAAAACAGCTGGAGCTTGTTAAGGTAATTACACAGGGGAAAGGATAATGTACTGGGAACTCCTCAGAAGAATCTGATTTGTGGTGAGGGAGAGAGATAAAAGCTCATTTAGGAACGACATGAACATGCTGCGTAGGTAGCTGTTTATCAGTAAATATCTCCACTGAGATTAAGAAAAGCAGTAGCTTAATAAATTAAGTACTTCCTGGTATGGTTACTGTACTGGTAACTCCCCAAAAGAATCTGGATTGTGGTGAGGGAACAGAGAAAAAAGCTCATTTAGGACCTGCACTTACGAAGGGGGTAGGCAGCTGTATATCAGGGAGTAAACCTTCTGAGAAAAAAAACAGCTGGAGCTTGTTAAGGTAATTACACAGGAGAAAGGATAAAGTACTGGGAACTCCTCAGAAGAATCTGATTTGTGGTGAGGGGAGAGAGATAAAAGCTCATTTAGGAACGACATGAACATGCTGCGTAGGTAGCTGTTTTATCAGTAAATATCTCCACTGAGATTTAGAAAAGCAGTAGCTTAATAAATTAAGTACTTCCTGGTATGGTTACTGTACTGGTAACTCCCCAAAAGAATCTGGATTGTGGTGAGGGAACAGAGAAAAAAGCTCATTTAGGACCTGCACTTACGAAGGGGGTAGCAGCTGTATATCAGGGAGTAAAGCTTCTGAGAATAAAAACAGATGCAGCTTGTTAAGGTAATTACACAGGGGAAAGGATAATGTACTGGGAACTCCTCAGAAGAATCTGATTTGTGGTGAGGGGAGAGAGATAAAAGCTCATTTAGGAACGACATGAACATGCTGCGTAGGTAGCTGTTTATCAGTAAATATCTCCACTGAGATTAAGAAAAGCAGTAGGTTAATAAATTAAGTACTTCCTGGTATGGTTACTGTACTGGTAACTCCCAAAAGAATCTGGATTGTGGTGAGGGAACAGAGAAAAAAGCTCATTTAGGACCTGCACTTAGGAAGGGGGTAGGCAGCTGTATATCAGGGAGTAAACCTTCTGAGAATAAAAACAGCTGGAGCTTGTTAAGGTAATTACACAGGGGAAAGGATAATGTACTGGGAACTCCTCAGAAGAATCTGATTTGTGTGAGTGGAGAGAGATAAAAGCTCATTTAGGAACGACATGAACATGCTGCGTAGGTAGCTGTTTATCAGTAAATATCTCCACTGAGATTAAGAAAAGCAGTAGCTTAATAAATTAAGTACTTCCTGGTATGGTTACTGTACTGGTAACTCCCCAAAAGAATCTGGATTGTGGTGAGGGAACAGAGAAAAAAGCTCATTTAGGACCTGCACTTACGAAGGGGGTAGGCAGCTGTATATCAGGGAGTAAACCTTCTGAGAATAAAAACAACTGGAACTTGTTAAGGTAATTACACAGGGGAAAGGATAATGTACTGGGAACTCCTCAGAAGAATCTGATTTGTGGTGAGGGGAGAGAGATAAAAGCTCATTTAGGAACGACATGAACATGCTGCGTAGGTAGCTGTTTATCAGTAAATATCTCCACTGAGATTAAGAAAAGCAGTAGCTTAATAAATTAAGTACTTCCTGGTATGGTTACTGTACTGGTAACTCCCCAAAAGAATCTGGATTGTGGTGAGGGAACAGAGAAAAAAGCTCATTTAGGACCTGCACTTACGAAGGGGGTAGGCAGCTGTATATCAGGGAGTAAACCTTCTGAGAATAAAAACAGCTGGAGCTTGTTAAGGTAATTACACAGGAGAAAGGATAAAGTACTGGGAACTCCTCAGAAGAATCTGATTTGTGGTGAGGGGAGAGAGATAAAAGCTCATTTAGGAACGACATGAACATGCTGCGTAGGTAGCTGTTTATCAGTAAATATCTCCACTGAGCTTTAGAAAAGCAGTAGCTTAATAAATTAAGTACTTCCTGGTATGGTTACTGTACTGGTAACTCCCCAAAAGAATCTGGATTGTGGTGAGGGAACAGAGAAAAAAGCTCATTTAGGACCTGCACTTACGAAGGGGGTAGGCAGCTGTATATCAGGGAGTAAAGCTTCTGAGAATAAAAACAGCTGCAGCTTTTTAAGGTAATTACACAGGGGAAAGGATAATGTACTGGGAACTCCTCAGAAGAATCTGATTTGTGGTGAGGGGAGAGAGATAAAAGCTCATTTGGAACGACATGAACATGCTGCGTAGGTAGCTGTTTATCAGTAAATATCTCCACTGAGATTAAGAAAAGCAGTAGCTTAATAAATTAAGTACTTCCTGGTATGGTTACTGTACTGGTAACTCCCCAAAAGAATCTGGATTGTGGTGAGGGATCAGAGAAAAAAGCTCATTTATGACCTGCACTTACGAAGGGGGTTGGCAGCTGTATATCAGGGAGTAAACCTTCTGAGAATAAAAACAGCTGGAGCTTGTTAAGGTAATTACACAGGGGAAAGGATAATGTACTGGGAACTCCTCAGAAGAATCTGATTTGTGGTGAGGGGAGAGAGATAAAAGCTCATTTAGGAACGACATGAACGTGCTGCGTAGGTAGCTGTTTATCAGTAAATATCTCCACTGAGATTAAGAAAAGCACTAGCTTAATAAATTAAGTACTTCCTGGTATGGTTACTGTACTGGTAACTCCCAAAAGAATCTGGATTGTGGTGAGGGAACAGAGAAAAAAGCTCATTTAGGACCTGCACTTACGAAGGGGTAGGCAGCTGTATAACAGGGAGTAAACCTTCTGAGAATAAAAACAGCTGGAGCTTGTTAAGGTAATTACACAGGAGAAAGGATAAAGTACTGGGGAACTCCTCAGAAGAATCTGATTTGTGGTGAGGGGAGAGAGATAAAAGCTCATTTAGGAACGACATGAACATGCTGCGTAGGTAGCTGTTTATCAGTAAATATCTCCACTGAGCTTAGAAAAGCAGTAGCTTAATAAATTAAGTACTTCCTGGTATGGTTACTGTACTGGTAACTCCCCAAAAGAATCTGGATTGTGGTGAGGGAACAGAGAAAAAAGCTCATTTAGGACCTGCACTTACGAAGGGGGTAGGCAGCTGTATATCAGGGAGTAAAGCTTCTGACAATAAAAACAGCTGCAGCTTGTTAAGGTAATTACACAGGGGAAAGGATAATGTACTGGGAACTCCTCAGAAGAATCTGATTTGTGGTGAGGGGAGAGAGATAAAAGCTCATTTAGGAACGACATGAACATGCTGCGTAGGTAGCTGTTTATCAGTAAATATCTCTACTGAGATTAAGAAAAGCAGTAGCTTAATAAATTAAGTACTTCCTGCTATGGTTACTGTACTGGTAACTCCCCAAAAGAATCTGGATTGTGGTGAGGGAACAGAGAAAAAGCTCATTTAGGACCTGCACTTACGAAGGGTGTAGGCATCTGTATATCAGGGAGTAAAGCTTCTGAGATAAAAACAGCTGCAGCTTGTTAAGGTAATTACACAGGGGAAAGGATAATGTACTGGGAACTCCTCAGAAGAATCTGATTTGTGGTGAGGGAGAGAGATAAAAGCTCATTTAGGAACGACATGAACATGCTGCGTAGGTAGCTGTTTATCAGTAAATATCTCCACTGAGATTAAGAAAAGCAGTAGCTTAATAAATTAAGTACTTCCTGGTATGGTTACTGTACTGGTAACTCCCCAAAAGAATCTGGATTGTGGTGAGGGAACAGAGAAAAAAGCTCATTTAGGAACTGCACTTACGAAGGGGGTAGGCAGCTGTATATCAGGGAGTAAACCTTCTGAGAATAAAAACAGCTGGAGCTTGTTAAGGTAATTACACAGGGGAAAGGATAATGTACTGGGAACTCCTCAGAAGAATCTGATTTGTGGTGAGGGGAGAGAGATAAAAGCTCATTTAGGAACGACATGAACATACTACTTAGGTAGCTGTTTATCAGTAAATATCTCCACTGAGATTAAGAAAAGCAGTAGGTTAATAAATTAAGTACTTCCTGGTATGGTTACTGTACTGGTAACTCCCCAAAAGAATCTGGATTGTGGTGAGGGAACAGAGAAAAAAGCTCATTTAGGACCTGCACTTACGAAGGGGGTAGGCAGCTGTATATCAGGGAGTAAACCTTCTGAGAATAAAAACAGCTGGAGCTTGTTAAGGTAATTACACAGGGGAAAGGATAATGTACTGGGAACTCCTCAGAAGAATCTGATTTGTGGTGAGGGAGAGAGATAAAAGCTCATTTAGGAACGACATGAACGTGCTGCGTAGGTAGCTGTTTATCAGTAAATATCTCCACTGAGATTAAGAAAAGCAGTAGCTTAATAAATTAAGTACTTCCTGGTATGGTTACTGTACTGGTAACTCCCCAAAAGAATCTGGATTGTGGTGAGGGAACAGAGAAAAAAGCTCATTTAGGACCTGCACTTACGAAGGGGGTAGGCAGCTGTATATCAGGGAGTAAACCTTCTGAGAATAAAAACAGCTGGAGCTTGTTAAGGTAATTACACAGGAGAAAGGATAAACTGTACTGGGAACTCCTCAGAAAAATCTGATTTGTGGTGAGGGGAGAGAGATAAAAGCTCATTTAGGAACGACATGAACATGCTGCGTAGGTAGCTGTTTATCAGTAAATATCTCCACTGAGCTTAGTAAAGCAGTAGCTTAATAAATTAAGTACTTCCTGGTATGGTTACTGTACTGGTAACTCCCCAAAAGAATCTGGATTGTGGTGAGGGAACAGAGAAAAAAGCTCATTTAGGACCTGCACATACGAAGGGGGTAGGCAGCTGTATATCAGGGAGTAAAGCTTCTGAGAATAAAAACAGCTGCAGCTTGTTAAGGTAATTACACAGGGGAAAGGATAATGTACTGGGAACTCCTCAGAAGAATCTGATTTGTGGTGAGGGGAGAGAGATAAAAGCTCATTTAGGAACGACATGAACATGCTGCGTAGGTAGCTGTTTATCAGTAAATATCTCCACTGAGATTAAGAAAAGCAGTAGCTTAATAAATTAAGCACTTCCTGGTATGGTTACTGTACTGGTAACTCCCAAAAGAATCTGGATTGTGGTGAGGGAACAGAGAAAAAAGCTCATTTAGGACCTGCACTTACGAAGGGGGTAGGCAGCTGCATATCAGGGAGTAAACCTTCTGAGAATAAAAACAGCTGGAGCTGGTTAAGGTAATTACACAGGGGAAAGGATAATGTACTGGGAACTCCTCAGAAGAATCTGATTTGTGGTGAGGGGAGAGAGATAAAAGCTCATTTAGGAACGACATGAACATGCTGCATACGTAGCTGTTTATCAGTAAATATCTCCACTGAGATTAAGAAAAGCAGTAGCTTAATAAATTAAGTACTTCCTGGTATGGTTACTGTACTGGTAACTCCCCAAAAGAATCTGGATTGTGGTGAGGGAACAGAGAAAAAAGCTCATTTAGGACCTGCACTTACGAAGGGGGTAGGCAGCTGTATATCAGGGAGTAAACCTTCTGAGAATAAAAACAGCTGGAGCTATTTAAGGTAATTACACAGGGGAAAGGATAATGTACTGGGAACTCCTCAGAAGAATCTGATTGTGGTGAGGGAGAGAGATAAAAGCTCATTAATGAACGACATGAACATGCTGCGTACGTAGCTGTTTATCAGTAAATATCTCCACTGAGATTAAGAAAAGCAGTAGCTTAATAAATTAAGTACTTCCTGCTATGGTTACTGTACTGGTAACTCCCAAAAGAATCTGGATTGTGGTGAGGGAACAGAGAAAAAAGCTCATTTAGGACCAGCACTTACGAGGGGGTAGGCAGCTGTTATCAGGGAGTAAAGCTTCTGACAATAAAAACAGCTGGAGCTTGTTAAGGTAATTACAAGGGGAAAGGATAATGTACTGGGAACTCCTCAGAAGAATCTGATTTGTGGTGAGGGTAGAGAGATAAAAGCTCATTTAGGAACGACATGAGCATGCTGCTAGTAGCTGTTTATCAGTAAATATCTCCACTGAGATTAAGAAAAGCAGTAGCTTAATAAATTAAGTACTTCCTGGTATGGTTACTGTACTGGTAACTCCTCAAAAGAATCTGGATTGTGGTGAGGGAACAGAGAAAAAAGCTCATTTAGGACCTGCACTTACGAAGGGGGTAGGCAGCTGTATATCAGGGAGTAAACCTTCTGAGAATAAAAAGAGCTGGAGCTTGTTAAGGTAATTACACAGGGGAAAGGGTAATGTACTGGGAACTCCTCAGAAGAATCTGATTTGTGGTGAGGGGAGAGAGATAAAAGCTCATTTAGGAACGACAGAACTTGCTGCGTAGGAAGCTGTTTATCAGTAAATATCTCCACTGAGATTAAGAAAAGCAGTAGCTTAATAAATTAAGTACTTCCTGGTACGGTTACTGTACTGTTAACTCCGCAAAAGAATCTGGATTGTGGTGAGGGAACAGAGAAAAAAGCTCATTTAGGACCTGCACTTACGAAGGGGATAGGCAGCTGTATATCAGGGAGTAAACCTTCTGAGAATAAAAACAGCTGGAGCTTGTTAAGGTAATTACACAGGGGAAAGGATAATGTACTGGGAACTCCTCAGAAGAATCTGATTTGTGGTGAGGGAGAGAGATAAAAGCTCATTTAGGAACTACATGAACATGCTGCTAGGTAGCTGTTTATCAGTAAATATCTCCACTGAGATTAAGGAAAGCAGTAGCTTAATAAATTAAGTACTTCCTGGTATGGTTACTGTACTGGTAACTCCCCAAAAGAATCTGGATTGTGGTGAGGGAACAGAGAAAAAAGCTCATTTAGGACCTGCACTTACGAAGGCGGTAGGCAGCTGTATATCAGGGAGTAAACCTTCTGAGAATAAAAACAGCTGGAGCTTGTTAAGGTAATTACACAGGGGAAAGGATAATGTACTGGGAACTCCTCAGAAGAATCTTATTTGTGGTGAGGGGAGAGAGAATAGCTCATTTAGGAACGACATGAACATGCTGCGAAGGTAGCTGTTTATCAGTAAATATCTCCACTGAGATTAAGAAAAGCAGTAGCTTAATAAATTAAGTACTTCCTGGTATGGTTACTGTACTGGTAACTCCCCAAAAGAATCTGGATTGTGGTGAGGGAACAGAGAAAAACTCATTTAGGACCTGCACTTACGAAGGGGGTAGGCAGCTGTATATCAGGGAGTAAACCTTCTGAGAATAAAAACAGCTGGAGCTTGTTAAGGTAATTACACAGGGGAAAGGATAATGTACTGGGAACTCCTCAGAAGAATCTGATTTGTGGTGAGGGAGAGAGATAAAAGCTCATTTAGGAACGACATGAACATGCTGCGTAGGTAGCTGTTTATCAGTAAATATCTCCACTGAGATTAAGAAAAGCAGTAGCTTAATAAATTAAGTACTTCCTGGTATGGTTACTGTACTGGTAACTCCCAGAAGAATCTGGATTGTGGTGAGGGAACAGAGAAAAAAGCTCATTTAGGACCTGCACTTACGAAGGGGGTAGGCAGCTGTATATCAGGGAGTAAACCTTCTGAGAATAAAAACAGCTGGAGCTTGTTAAGGTAATTACACAGGGGAAAGGATATGTACTGGGAACTCCTCAGAAGAATCTTATTTGTGGTGAGGGGACAGAGATAAAGCTCATTTAGGAACGACATGAACATGCTGCGTAGGTAGCTGTTTCTCAGTAAATATCTCCACTGAGATTAAGAAAAGCAGTAGCTTAATAAATTAAGTACTTCCTGGTATGGTTACTGTACTGGTAACTCCACAAAAGAATCTGGATTGTGGTGAGGGAACAGAGAAAAAAGCTCATATAGGACCTGCACTTACGAAGGGGGTAGGCAGCTGTATATCAGGGAGTAAACCTTCTGAGAATAAAAACAGCTGGAGCTTGTTAAGGTAATTACACAGGGGAAATGATAATGTACTGGGAACACCTCAGAAGAATCTGATTTGTGGTGAGGGGAGAGAGATAATAGCTCATTTAGGAACTACATGAACATACTGCTTAGGTAGCTGTTTATCAGTAAATATCTCCACTGAGATTAAGGAAAGCAGTAGCTTAATAAATTAAGTACTTCCTGGTATGGTTACTGTACTGGTAACTCCCCAAAAGAATCTGGATTGTTTTGAGGGAACAGAGAAAAAAGCTCATTTAGGACCTGCACTTACGAAGGAGGTAGGCAGCTGTATATCAGGGAGTAAACCTTCTGAGAATAAAAACAGCTGGAGCTTGTTAAGGTAATTACACAGGGGAAAGGATCTGTACTGGGAACTCCTCAGAAGAATCTGATTTGTGGTGAGGGGAGAGAGATAAAGCTCATTTAGGACGACATGAACATGCTGCGTAGGTAGCTGTTTATCAGTAAATATCTCCACTGAGATTAACAAAAGCAGTAGCTTAATAAATTAAGTACTTCCTGGTATGGTTACTGTACTGGTAACTCCCCAAAAGAATCTGGATTGTGGTGAGGGAACAGAGAAAAATCTCATTTAGGACCTGCACTTACGAAGGGGGTAGGCAGCTGTATATCAGGGAGTAAACCTTCTGAGAATAAAAACAGCTGGAGTTTGTTAATTTAATTACATATGGGAAAGGAAAATGTACTGGCAACTCCGCAGAAGAATCTGATTTGTGGTGAGGGGAGAGAGATAAAAGCTCATTTAGGAACGACATGAACATGCTGCGTAGGTAGCTGTTTATCAGTAAATATCTCCACTGAGATTAAGAAAAGCAGTAGCTTAATAAATTAACTTCCTGGTATGGTTACTGTACTGGTAACTCCCCAAAAGAATCTGGATTGTGGTGAGGGAACAGAGAAAAAAGCTCATTTAGGACCTGCACTTACGAAGGGGGTAGGCAGCTGTATATCAGGGAGTAAACCTTCTGAGAATAAAAACAGCTGGAGCTTGTTAAGGTAATTACACAGGGGAAAGGATAATGTACTGGGAACTCCTCAGAAGAATCTGATTTGTGGTGAGGGGAGAGAGATAAAAGCTCATTTAGGAACGACATGAACATGCTGCGTAGGTAGCTGTTTATCAGTAAATATCTCCACTGAGATTAAGAAAAGCAGTAGCTTAATAAATTAAGTACTTCCTGGTATGGTTACTGTACTGGTAACTCCCCAAAAGAATCTGGATTGTGGTGAGGGAACAGAGAAAAAAGCTCATTTAGGACCTGCACTTACGAAGGGGGTAGGCAGCTGTATATCAGGGAGTAAACCTTCTGAGAATAAAAACAGCTGGAGCTTGTTAAGGTAATTACACAGGGGAAAGGATAATGTACTGGGAACTCCTCAGAAGAATCTGATTTGTGGTGAGGGGAGAGAGATAAAAGCTCATTTAGGAACGACATGAACATGCTGCGTAGGTAGCTGTTTATCAGTAAATATCTCCACTGAGATTAAGAAAAGCAGTAGCTTAATAAATTAAGTACTTCCTGGTATGGTTACTGTACTGGTAACTCCCCAAAAGAATCTGGATTGTGGTGAGGGAACAGAGAAAAAAGCTCATTTAGGACCTGCACTTACGAAGGGGGTAGGCAGCTGTATATCAGGGAGTAAACCTTCTGAGAATAAAAACAGCTGGAGCTTGTTAAGGTAATTACACAGGGGAAAGGATAATGTACTGGGAACTCCTCAGAAGAATCTGATTTGTGGTGAGGGGAGAGAGATAAAAGCTCATTTAGGAACGACATGAACATGCTGCGTAGGTAGCTGTTTATCAGTAAATATCTCCACTGAGATTAAGAAAAGCAGTAGCTTAATAAATTAAGTACTTCCTGGTATGGTTACTGTACTGGTAACTCCCAGAAGAATCTGGATTGTGGTGAGGGAACAGAGAAAAAAGCTCATTTAGGACCTGCACTTACGAAGGGGGTAGGCAGCTGTATATCAGGGAGTAAACCTTCTGAGAATAAAAACAGCTGGAGCTTGTTAAGGTAATTACACAGGGGAAAGGATAATGTACTGGGAACTCCTCAGAAGAATCTGATTTGTGGTGAGGGGAAGAGATAAAGCTCATTTAGGAACGACATGAACATGCTGCGTAGGTAGCTGTTTCTCAGTAAATATCTCCACTGAGATTAAGAAAAGCTGTAGCTTAATAAATTAAGTACTTCCTGGTATGGTTACTGTACTGGTAACTCCCAAAAGAATCTGGATTGTGGTGAGGGAACAGAGAAAAAAGCTCATTTAGGACCTGCACTTACGAAGGGGGTAGGCAGCTGTATATCAGGGAGTAAACCTTCTGAGAATAAAAACAGCTGGAGCTTGTTAAGGTAATTACACAGGGGAAAGGATAATGTACTGGGAACTCCTCAGAAGAATCTGATTTGTGGTGAGGGGAGAGAGATAAAAGCTCATTTAGGAACGACATGAACATACTGCTAGGTAGCTGTTTATCAGTAAATATCTCCACTGAGATTAAGAAAAGCAGTAGCTTAATAAATTAAGTACTTCCTGGTATGGTTACTGTACTGGTAACTCCCCAAAAGAATCTGGATTGTGGTGAGGGAACAGAGAAAAAAGCTCATTTAGGACCTGCACTTACGAAGGGGTAGGCAGCTGTATATCAGGGAGTAAACCTTCTGAGAATAAAAACAGCTGGAGCTTGTTAAGGTAATTACACAGGGGAAAGGATAATGTACTGGGAACTCCTCAGAAGAATCTGATTTGTGGTGAGGGGAGAGAGATAAAAGCTCATTTAGGACGACATGAACATGCTGCGTAGGTAGCTGTTTATCAGTAAATATCTCCACTGAGATTAAGAAAAGCAGTAGCTTAATAAATTAAGTACTTCCTGGTATGGTTACTGTACTGGTAACTCCCCAAAAGAATCTGGATTGTGGTGAGGGAACAGAGAAAAAAGCTCATTTAGGACCTGCACTTACGAAGGGGGTAGGCAGCTGTATATCAGGGAGTAAACCTTCTGAGAATAAAAACAGCTGGAGCTTGTTAATTTAATTACACAGGGAAAGGATAATGTACTGGGAACTCCTCAGAAGAATCTGATTTGTGGTGAGGGGAGAGAGATAAAAGCTCATTTAGGAACGACATGAACATGCTGCGTAGGTAGCTGTTTATCAGTAAATATCTCCACTGAGATTAAGAAAAGCAGTAGCTTAATAAATTAACTTCCTGGTATGGTTACTGTACTGGTAACTCCCCAAAAGAATCTGGATTGTGGTGAGGGAACAGAGAAAAAAGCTCATTTAGGACCTGCACTTACGAAGGGGGTAGGCAGCTGTATATCAGGGAGTAAACCTTCTGAGAATAAAAACAGCTGGAGCTTGTTAAGGTAATTACACAGGGGAAATTATAATGTACTGGGAACTCCTCAGAAGAATCTGATTTGTGGTGAGGGAGAGAGATAAAAGCTCATTTAGGAACGACATGAACATGCTGCGTAGGTAGCTGTTTATCAGTAAATATCTCCACTGAATTAAGAAAAGCAGTAGCTTAATAAATTAAGTACTTCCTGGTATGGTTACTGTACTGGTAACTCCCCAAAAGAATCTGGATTGTGGTGAGGGAACAGAGAAAAAAGCTCATTTAGGACCTGCACTTACGAAGGGGGTAGGCAGCTGTATATCAGGGAGTAAACCTTCTGAGAATAAAAACAGCTGGAGCTTGTTAAGGTAATTACACAGGGGAAAGGATAATGTACTGGGAACTCCTCAGAAGAATCTGATTTGTGGTGAGGGGAGAGAGATAAAAGCTCATTTAGGAACGACATGAACATGCTGCGTAGGTAGCTGTTTATCAGTAAATATCTCCACTGAGATTAAGAAAAGCAGTAGCTTAATAAATTAAGTACTTCCTGGTATGGTTACTGTACTGGTAACTCCCCAAAAGAATCTGGATTGTGGTGAGGGAACAGAGAAAAAAGCTCATTTAGGACCTGCACTTACGAAGGGGGTAGGCAGCTGTATATCAGGGAGTAAACCTTCTGAGAATAAAAACAGCTGGAGCTTGTTAAGGTAATTACACAGGGGAAAGGATAATGTACTGGGAACTCCTCAGAAGAATCTGATTTGTGGTGAGGGGAGAGAGATAAAAGCTCATTTAGGAACGACATGAACATGCTGCGTAGGTAGCTGTTTATCAGTAAATATCTCCACTGAGATTAAGAAAAGCAGTAGCTTAATAAATTAAGTACTTCCTGGTATGGTTACTGTACTGGTAACTCCCCAAAAGAATCTGGATTGTGGTGAGGGAACAGAGAAAAAAGCTCATTTAGGACCTGCACTTACGAAGGGGGTAGGCAGCTGTATATCAGGGAGTAAACCTTCTGAGAATAAAAACAGCTGGAGCTTGTTAAGGTAATTACACAGGGGAAAGGATAATGTACTGGGAACTCCTCAGAAGAATCTGATTTGTGGTGAGGGGAGAGAGATAAAAGCTCATTTAGGAACGACATGAACATGCTGCGTAGGTAGCTGTTTATCAGTAAATATCTCCACTGAGATTAAGAAAAGCAGTAGCTTAATAAATTAAGTACTTCCTGGTATGGTTACTGTACTGGTAACTCCCCAAAAGAATCTGGATTGTGGTGAGGGAACAGAGAAAAAAGCTCATTTAGGACCTGCACTTACGAAGGGGGTAGGCAGCTGTATATCAGGGAGTAAACCTTCTGAGAATAAAAACAGCTGGAGCTTGTTAAGGTAATTACACAGGGGAAAGGATAATGTACTGGGAACTCCTCAGAAGAATCTGATTTGTGGTGAGGGGAGAGAGATAAAAGCTCATTTAGGAACGACATGAACATGCTGCGTAGGTAGCTGTTTATCAGTAAATATCTCCACTGAGATTAAGAAAAGCAGTAGCTTAATAAATTAAGTACTTCCTGGTATGGTTACTGTACTGGTAACTCCCCAAAAGAATCTGGATTGTGGTGAGGGAACAGAGAAAAAAGCTCATTTAGGACCTGCACTTACGAAGGGGGTAGGCAGCTGTATATCAGGGAGTAAACCTTCTGAGAATAAAAACAGCTGGAGCTTGTTAAGGTAATTACACAGGGGAAAGGATAATGTACTGGGAACTCCTCAGAAGAATCTGATTTGTGGTGAGGGGAGAGAGATAAAAGCTCATTTAGGAACGACATGAACATGCTGCGTAGGTAGCTGTTTATCAGTAAATATCTCCACTGAGATTAAGAAAAGCAGTAGCTTAATAAATTAAGTACTTCCTGGTATGGTTACTGTACTGGTAACTCCCCAAAAGAATCTGGATTGTGGTGAGGGAACAGAGAAAAAAGCTCATTTAGGACCTGCACTTACGAAGGGGGTAGGCAGCTGTATATCAGGGAGTAAACCTTCTGAGAATAAAAACAGCTGGAGCTTGTTAAGGTAATTACACAGGGGAAAGGATAATGTACTGGGAACTCCTCAGAAGAATCTGATTTGTGGTGAGGGGAGAGAGATAAAAGCTCATTTAGGAACGACATGAACATGCTGCGTAGGTAGCTGTTTATCAGTAAATATCTCCACTGAGATTAAGAAAAGCAGTAGCTTAATAAATTAAGTACTTCCTGGTATGGTTACTGTACTGGTAACTCCCCAAAAGAATCTGGATTGTGGTGAGGGAACAGAGAAAAAAGCTCATTTAGGACCTGCACTTACGAAGGGGGTAGGCAGCTGTATATCAGGGAGTAAACCTTCTGAGAATAAAAACAGCTGGAGCTTGTTAAGGTAATTACACAGGGGAAAGGATAATGTACTGGGAACTCCTCAGAAGAATCTGATTTGTGGTGAGGGGAGAGAGATAAAAGCTCATTTAGGAACGACATGAACATGCTGCGTAGGTAGCTGTTTATCAGTAAATATCTCCACTGAGATTAAGAAAAGCAGTAGCTTAATAAATTAAGTACTTCCTGGTATGGTTACTGTACTGGTAACTCCCCAAAAGAATCTGGATTGTGGTGAGGGAACAGAGAAAAAAGCTCATTTAGGACCTGCACTTACGAAGGGGGTAGGCAGCTGTATATCAGGGAGTAAACCTTCTGAGAATAAAAACAGCTGGAGCTTGTTAAGGTAATTACACAGGGGAAAGGATAATGTACTGGGAACTCCTCAGAAGAATCTGATTTGTGGTGAGGGGAGAGAGATAAAAGCTCATTTAGGAACGACATGAACATGCTGCGTAGGTAGCTGTTTATCAGTAAATATCTCCACTGAGATTAAGAAAAGCAGTAGCTTAATAAATTAAGTACTTCCTGGTATGGTTACTGTACTGGTAACTCCCCAAAAGAATCTGGATTGTGGTGAGGGAACAGAGAAAAAAGCTCATTTAGGACCTGCACTTACGAAGGGGGTAGGCAGCTGTATATCAGGGAGTAAACCTTCTGAGAATAAAAACAGCTGGAGCTTGTTAAGGTAATTACACAGGGGAAAGGATAATGTACTGGGAACTCCTCAGAAGAATCTGATTTGTGGTGAGGGGAGAGAGATAAAAGCTCATTTAGGAACGACATGAACATGCTGCGTAGGTAGCTGTTTATCAGTAAATATCTCCACTGAGATTAAGAAAAGCAGTAGCTTAATAAATTAAGTACTTCCTGGTATGGTTACTGTACTGGTAACTCCCCAAAAGAATCTGGATTGTGGTGAGGGAACAGAGAAAAAAGCTCATTTAGGACCTGCACTTACGAAGGGGGTAGGCAGCTGTATATCAGGGAGTAAACCTTCTGAGAATAAAAACAGCTGGAGCTTGTTAAGGTAATTACACAGGGGAAAGGATAATGTACTGGGAACTCCTCAGAAGAATCTGATTTGTGGTGAGGGGAGAGAGATAAAAGCTCATTTAGGAACGACATGAACATGCTGCGTAGGTAGCTGTTTATCAGTAAATATCTCCACTGAGATTAAGAAAAGCAGTAGCTTAATAAATTAAGTACTTCCTGGTATGGTTACTGTACTGGTAACTCCCCAAAAGAATCTGGATTGTGGTGAGGGAACAGAGAAAAAAGCTCATTTAGGACCTGCACTTACGAAGGGGGTAGGCAGCTGTATATCAGGGAGTAAACCTTCTGAGAATAAAAACAGCTGGAGCTTGTTAAGGTAATTACACAGGGGAAAGGATAATGTACTGGGAACTCCTCAGAAGAATCTGATTTGTGGTGAGGGGAGAGAGATAAAAGCTCATTTAGGAACGACATGAACATGCTGCGTAGGTAGCTGTTTATCAGTAAATATCTCCACTGAGATTAAGAAAAGCAGTAGCTTAATAAATTAAGTACTTCCTGGTATGGTTACTGTACTGGTAACTCCCCAAAAGAATCTGGATTGTGGTGAGGGAACAGAGAAAAAAGCTCATTTAGGACCTGCACTTACGAAGGGGGTAGGCAGCTGTATATCAGGGAGTAAACCTTCTGAGAATAAAAACAGCTGGAGCTTGTTAAGGTAATTACACAGGGGAAAGGATAATGTACTGGGAACTCCTCAGAAGAATCTGATTTGTGGTGAGGGGAGAGAGATAAAAGCTCATTTAGGAACGACATGAACATGCTGCGTAGGTAGCTGTTTATCAGTAAATATCTCCACTGAGATTAAGAAAAGCAGTAGCTTAATAAATTAAGTACTTCCTGGTATGGTTACTGTACTGGTAACTCCCCAAAAGAATCTGGATTGTGGTGAGGGAACAGAGAAAAAAGCTCATTTAGGACCTGCACTTACGAAGGGGGTAGGCAGCTGTATATCAGGGAGTAAACCTTCTGAGAATAAAAACAGCTGGAGCTTGTTAAGGTAATTACACAGGGGAAAGGATAATGTACTGGGAACTCCTCAGAAGAATCTGATTTGTGGTGAGGGGAGAGAGATAAAAGCTCATTTAGGAACGACATGAACATGCTGCGTAGGTAGCTGTTTATCAGTAAATATCTCCACTGAGATTAAGAAAAGCAGTAGCTTAATAAATTAAGTACTTCCTGGTATGGTTACTGTACTGGTAACTCCCCAAAAGAATCTGGATTGTGGTGAGGGAACAGAGAAAAAAGCTCATTTAGGACCTGCACTTACGAAGGGGGTAGGCAGCTGTATATCAGGGAGTAAACCTTCTGAGAATAAAAACAGCTGGAGCTTGTTAAGGTAATTACACAGGGGAAAGGATAATGTACTGGGAACTCCTCAGAAGAATCTGATTTGTGGTGAGGGGAGAGAGATAAAAGCTCATTTAGGAACGACATGAACATGCTGCGTAGGTAGCTCTTTATCAGTAAATATCTCCACTGAGATTAAGAAAAGCAGTAGCTTAATAAATTAAGTACTTCCTGGTATGGTTACTGTACTGGTAACTCCCCAAAAGAATCTGGATTGTGGTGAGGGAACAGAGAAAAAAGCTCATTTAGGACCTGCACTTACGAAGGGGGTAGGCAGCTGTATATCAGGGAGTAAACCTTCTGAGAATAAAAACAGCTGGAGCTTGTTAAGGTAATTACACAGGGGAAAGGATAATGTACTGGGAACTCCTCAGAAGAATCTGATTTGTGGTGAGGGGAGAGAGATAAAAGCTCATTTAGGAACGACATGAACATGCTGCGTAGGTAGCTGTTTATCAGTAAATATCTCCACTGAGATTAAGAAAAGCAGTAGCTTAATAAATTAAGTACTTCCTGGTATGGTTACTGTACTGGTAACTCCCCAAAAGAATCTGGATTGTGGTGAGGGAACAGAGAAAAAAGCTCATTTAGGACCTGCACTTACGAAGGGGGTAGGCAGCTGTATATCAGGGAGTAAACCTTCTGAGAATAAAAACAGCTGGAGCTTGTTAAGGTAATTACACAGGGGAAAGGATAATGTACTGGGAACTCCTCAGAAGAATCTGATTTGTGGTGAGGGGAGAGAGATAAAAGCTCATTTAGGAACGACATGAACATGCTGCGTAGGTAGCTGTTTATCAGTAAATATCTCCACTGAGATTAAGAAAAGCAGTAGCTTAATAAATTAAGTACTTCCTGGTATGGTTACTGTACTGGTAACTCCCCAAAAGAATCTGGATTGTGGTGAGGGAACAGAGAAAAAAGCTCATTTAGGACCTGCACTTACGAAGGGGGTAGGCAGCTGTATATCAGGGAGTAAACCTTCTGAGAATAAAAACAGCTGGAGCTTGTTAAGGTAATTACACAGGGGAAAGGATAATGTACTGGGAACTCCTCAGAAGAATCTGATTTGTGGTGAGGGGAGAGAGATAAAAGCTCATTTAGGAACGACATGAACATGCTGCGTAGGTAGCTGTTTATCAGTAAATATCTCCACTGAGATTAAGAAAAGCAGTAGCTTAATAAATTAAGTACTTCCTGGTATGGTTACTGTACTGGTAACTCCCCAAAAGAATCTGGATTGTGGTGAGGGAACAGAGAAAAAAGCTCATTTAGGACCTGCACTTACGAAGGGGGTAGGCAGCTGTATATCAGGGAGTAAACCTTCTGAGAATAAAAACAGCTGGAGCTTGTTAAGGTAATTACACAGGGGAAAGGATAATGTACTGGGAACTCCTCAGAAGAATCTGATTTGTGGTGAGGGGAGAGAGATAAAAGCTCATTTAGGAACGACATGAACATGCTGCGTAGGTAGCTGTTTATCAGTAAATATCTCCACTGAGATTAAGAAAAGCAGTAGCTTAATAAATTAAGTACTTCCTGGTATGGTTACTGTACTGGTAACTCCCCAAAAGAATCTGGATTGTGGTGAGGGAACAGAGAAAAAAGCTCATTTAGGACCTGCACTTACGAAGGGGGTAGGCAGCTGTATATCAGGGAGTAAACCTTCTGAGAATAAAAACAGCTGGAGCTTGTTAAGGTAATTACACAGGGGAAAGGATAATGTACTGGGAACTCCTCAGAAGAATCTGATTTGTGGTGAGGGGAGAGAGATAAAAGCTCATTTAGGAACGACATGAACATGCTGCGTAGGTAGCTGTTTATCAGTAAATATCTCCACTGAGATTAAGAAAAGCAGTAGCTTAATAAATTAAGTACTTCCTGGTATGGTTACTGTACTGGTAACTCCCCAAAAGAATCTGGATTGTGGTGAGGGAACAGAGAAAAAAGCTCATTTAGGACCTGCACTTACGAAGGGGGTAGGCAGCTGTATATCAGGGAGTAAACTTCTGAGAATAAAAACAGCTGGAGCTTGTTAAGGTAATTACACAGGGGAAAGGATAATGTACTGGGAACTCCTCAGAAGAATCTGATTTGTGGTGAGGGGAGAGAGATAAAAGCTCATTTAGGAACGACATGAACATGCTGCGTAGGTAGCTGTTTATCAGTAAATATCTCCACTGAGAATTAAGAAAAGCAGTAGCTTAATAAATTAAGTACTTCCTGGTATGGTTACTGTACTGGTAACTCCCCAAAAGAATCTGGATTGTGGTGAGGGAACAGAGAAAAAAGCTCATTTAGGACCTGCACTTACGAAGGGGGTAGGCAGCTGTATATCAGGGAGTAAACCTTCTGAGAATAAAAACAGCTGGAGCTTGTTAAGGTAATTACACAGGGGAAAGGATAATGTACTGGGAACTCCTCAGAAGAATCTGATTTGTGGTGAGGGGAGAGAGATAAAAGCTCATTTAGGAACGACATGAACATGCTGCGTAGGTAGCTGTTTATCAGTAAATATCTCCACTGAGATTAAGAAAAGCAGTAGCTTAATAAATTAAGTACTTCCTGGTATGGTTACTGTACTGGTAACTCCCCAAAAGAATCTGGATTGTGGTGAGGGAACAGAGAAAAAAGCTCATTTAGGACCTGCACTTACGAAGGGGGTAGGCAGCTGTATATCAGGGAGTAAACCTTCTGAGAATAAAAACAGCTGGAGCTTGTTAAGGTAATTACACAGGGGAAAGGATAATGTACTGGGAACTCCTCAGAAGAATCTGATTTGTGGTGAGGGGAGAGAGATAAAAGCTCATTTAGGAACGACATGAACATGCTGCGTAGGTAGCTGTTTATCAGTAAATATCTCCACTGAGATTAAGAAAAGCAGTAGCTTAATAAATTAAGTACTTCCTGGTATGGTTACTGTACTGGTAACTCCCCAAAAGAATCTGGATTGTGGTGAGGGAACAGAGAAAAAAGCTCATTTAGGACCTGCACTTACGAAGGGGGTAGGCAGCTGTATATCAGGGAGTAAACCTTCTGAGAATAAAAACAGCTGGAGCTTGTTAAGGTAATTACACAGGGGAAAGGATAATGTACTGGGAACTCCTCAGAAGAATCTGATTTGTGGTGAGGGGAGAGAGATAAAAGCTCATTTAGGAACGACATGAACATGCTGCGTAGGTAGCTGTTTATCAGTAAATATCTCCACTGAGATTAAGAAAAGCAGTAGCTTAATAAATTAAGTACTTCCTGGTATGGTTACTGTACTGGTAACTCCCCAAAAGAATCTGGATTGTGGTGAGGGAACAGAGAAAAAGCTCATTTAGGACCTGCACTTACGAAGGGGGTAGGCAGCTGTATATCAGGGAGTAAACCTTCTGAGAATAAAAACAGCTGGAGCTTGTTAAGGTAATTACACAGGGGAAAGGATAATGTACTGGGAACTCCTCAGAAGAATCTGATTTGTGGTGAGGGGAGAGAGATAAAAGCTCATTTAGGAACGACATGAACATGCTGCGTAGGTAGCTGTTTATCAGTAAATATCTCCACTGAGATTAAGAAAAGCAGTAGCTTAATAAATTAAGTACTTCCTGGTATGGTTACTGTACTGGTAACTCCCCAAAAGAATCTGGATTGTGGTGAGGGAACAGAGAAAAAAGCTCATTTAGGACCTGCACTTACGAAGGGGGTAGGCAGCTGTATATCAGGGAGTAAACTTCTGAGAATAAAAACAGCTGGAGCTTGTTAAGGTAATTACACAGGGGAAAGGATAATGTACTGGGAACTCCTCAGAAGAATCTGATTTGTGGTGAGGGGAGAGAGATAAAAGCTCATTTAGGAACGACATGAACATGCTGCGTAGGTAGCTGTTTATCAGTAAATATCTCCACTGAGATTAAGAAAAGCAGTAGCTTAATAAATTAAGTACTTCCTGGTATGGTTACTGTACTGGTAACTCCCCAAAAGAATCTGGATTGTGGTGAGGGAACAGAGAAAAAAGCTCATTTAGGACCTGCACTTACGAAGGGGGTAGGCAGCTGTATATCAGGGAGTAAACCTTCTGAGAATAAAAACAGCTGGAGCTTGTTAAGGTAATTACACAGGGGAAAGGATAATGTACTGGGAACTCCTCAGAAGAATCTGATTTGTGGTGAGGGGAGAGAGATAAAAGCTCATTTAGGAACGACATGAACATGCTGCGTAGGTAGCTGTTTATCAGTAAATATCTCCACTGAGATTAAGAAAAGCAGTAGCTTAATAAATTAAGTACTTCCTGGTATGGTTACTGTACTGGTAACTCCCCAAAAGAATCTGGATTGTGGTGAGGGAACAGAGAAAAAAGCTCATTTAGGACCTGCACTTACGAAGGGGGTAGGCAGCTGTATATCAGGGAGTAAACCTTCTGAGAATAAAAACAGCTGGAGCTTGTTAAGGTAATTACACAGGGGAAAGGATAATGTACTGGGAACTCCTCAGAAGAATCTGATTTGTGGTGAGGGGAGAGAGATAAAAGCTCATTTAGGAACGACATGAACATGCTGCGTAGGTAGCTGTTTATCAGTAAATATCTCCACTGAGATTAAGAAAAGCAGTAGCTTAATAAATTAAGTACTTCCTGGTATGGTTACTGTACTGGTAACTCCCCAAAAGAATCTGGATTGTGGTGAGGGAACAGAGAAAAAAGCTCATTTAGGACCTGCACTTACGAAGGGGGTAGGCAGCTGTATATCAGGGAGTAAACCTTCTGAGAATAAAAACAGCTGGAGCTTGTTAAGGTAATTACACAGGGGAAAGGATAATGTACTGGGAACTCCTCAGAAGAATCTGATTTGTGGTGAGGGGAGAGAGATAAAAGCTCATTTAGGAACGACATGAACATGCTGCGTAGGTAGCTGTTTATCAGTAAATATCTCCACTGAGATTAAGAAAAGCAGTAGCTTAATAAATTAAGTACTTCCTGGTATGGTTACTGTACTGGTAACTCCCCAAAAGAATCTGGATTGTGGTGAGGGAACAGAGAAAAAAGCTCATTTAGGACCTGCACTTACGAAGGGGGTAGGCAGCTGTATATCAGGGAGTAAACTTCTGAGAATAAAAACAGCTGGAGCTTGTTAAGGTAATTACACAGGGGAAAGGATAATGTACTGGGAACTCCTCAGAAGAATCTGATTTGTGGTGAGGGGAGAGAGATAAAAGCTCATTTAGGAACGACATGAACATGCTGCGTAGGTAGCTCTTTATCAGTAAATATCTCCACTGAGATTAAGAAAAGCAGTAGCTTAATAAATTAAGTACTTCCTGGTATGGTTACTGTACTGGTAACTCCCCAAAAGAATCTGGATTGTGGTGAGGGAACAGAGAAAAAAGCTCATTTAGGACCTGCACTTACGAAGGGGGTAGGCAGCTGTATATCAGGGAGTAAACCTTCTGAGAATAAAAACAGCTGGAGCTTGTTAAGGTAATTACACAGGGGAAAGGATAATGTACTGGGAACTCCTCAGAAGAATCTGATTTGTGGTGAGGGGAGAGAGATAAAAGCTCATTTAGGAACGACATGAACATGCTGCGTAGGTAGCTGTTTATCAGTAAATATCTCCACTGAGATTAAGAAAAGCAGTAGCTTAATAAATTAAGTACTTCCTGGTATGGTTACTGTACTGGTAACTCCCCAAAAGAATCTGGATTGTGGTGAGGGAACAGAGAAAAAAGCTCATTTAGGACCTGCACTTACGAAGGGGGTAGGCAGCTGTATATCAGGGAGTAAACCTTCTGAGAATAAAAACAGCTGGAGCTTGTTAAGGTAATTACACAGGGGAAAGGATAATGTACTGGGAACTCCTCAGAAGAATCTGATTTGTGGTGAGGGGAGAGAGATAAAAGCTCATTTAGGAACGACATGAACATGCTGCGTAGGTAGCTGTTTATCAGTAAATATCTCCACTGAGATTAAGAAAAGCAGTAGCTTAATAAATTAAGTACTTCCTGGTATGGTTACTGTACTGGTAACTCCCCAAAAGAATCTGGATTGTGGTGAGGGAACAGGAAAAAAGCTCATTTAGGACCTGCACTTACGAAGGGGGTAGGCAGCTGTATATCAGGGAGTAAACCTTCTGAGAATAAAAACAGCTGGAGCTTGTTAAGGTAATTACACAGGGGAAAGGATAATGTACTGGGAACTCCTCAGAAGAATCTGATTTGTGGTGAGGGGAGAGAGATAAAAGCTCATTTAGGAACGACATGAACATGCTGCGTAGGTAGCTGTTTATCAGTAAATATCTCCACTGAGATTAAGAAAAGCAGTAGCTTAATAAATTAAGTACTTCCTGGTATGGTTACTGTACTGGTAACTCCCAAAAGAATCTGGATTGTGGTGAGGGAACAGAGAAAAAAGCTCATTTAGGACCTGCACTTACGAAGGGGGTAGGCAGCTGTATATCAGGGAGTAAAGCTTCTGAGAATAAAAACAGCTGGAGCTTGTTAAGGTAATTACACAGGGAAAGGATAATGTACTGGGAACTCCTCAGAAGAATCTGATTTGTGGTGAGGGGAGAGAGATAAAAGCTCATTTAGGAACGACATGAACATGCTGCGTAGGTAGCTGTTTATCAGTAAATATCTCCACTGAGATTAAGAAAAGCAGTAGCTTAATAAATTAAGTACTTCCTGGTATGGTTACTGTACTGGTAACTCCCCAAAAGAATCTGGATTGTGGTGAGGGAACAGAGAAAAAAGCTCATTTAGGACCTGCACTTACGAAGGGGGTAGGCAGCTGTATATCAGGGAGTAAACCTTCTGAGAATAAAAACAGCTGGCTTGTTAAGGTAATTACACAGGGGAAAGGATAATGTACTGGGAACTCCTCAGAAGAATCTGATTTGTGGTGAGGGGAGAGAGATAAAAGCTCATTTAGGAACGACATGAACATGCTGCGTAGGTAGCTGTTTATCAGTAAATATCTCCACTGAGATTAAGAAAAGCAGTAGCTTAATAAATTAAGTACTTCCTGGTATGGTTACTGTACTGGTAACTCCCCAAAAGAATCTGGATTGTGGTGAGGGAACAGAGAAAAAAGCTCATTTAGGACCTGCACTTACGAAGGGGGTAGGCAGCTGTATATCAGGGAGTAAACCTTCTGAGAATAAAAACAGCTGGAGCTTGTTAAGGTAATTACACAGGGGAAAGGATAATGTACTGGGAACTCCTCAGAAGAATCTGATTTGTGGTGAGGGGAGAGAGATAAAAGCTCATTTAGGAACGACATGAACATGCTGCGTAGGTAGCTGTTTATCAGTAAATATCTCCACTGAGATTAAGAAAAGCAGTAGCTTAATAAATTAAGTACTTCCTGGTATGGTTACTGTACTGGTAACTCCCCAAAAGAATCTGGATTGTGGTGAGGGAACAGAGAAAAAAGCTCATTTAGGACCTGCACTTACGAAGGGGGTAGGCAGCTGTATATCAGGGAGTAAACCTTCTGAGAATAAAAACAGCTGGAGCTTGTTAAGGTAATTACACAGGGAAAGGATAATGTACTGGGAACTCCTCAGAAGAATCTGATTTGTGGTGAGGGGAGAGAGATAAAAGCTCATTTAGGAACGACATGAACATGCTGCGTAGGTAGCTGTTTATCAGTAAATATCTCCACTGAGATTAAGAAAAGCAGTAGCTTAATAAATTAAGTACTTCCTGGTATGGTTACTGTACTGGTAACTCCCCAAAAGAATCTGGATTGTGGTGAGGGAACAGAGAAAAAAGCTCATTTAGGACCTGCACTTACGAAGGGGGTAGGCAGCTGTATATCAGGGAGTAAACCTTCTGAGAATAAAAACAGCTGGAGCTTGTTAAGGTAATTACACAGGGGAAAGGATAATGTACTGGGAACTCCTCAGAAGAATCTGATTTGTGGTGAGGGGAGAGAGATAAAAGCTCATTTAGGAACGACATGAACATGCTGCGTAGGTAGCTGTTTATCAGTAAATATCTCCACTGAGATTAAGAAAAGCAGTAGCTTAATAAATTAAGTACTTCCTGGTATGGTTACTGTACTGGTAACTCCCCAAAAGAATCTGGATTGTGGTGAGGGAACAGAGAAAAAAGCTCATTTAGGACCTGCACTTACGAAGGGGGTAGGCAGCTGTATATCAGGGAGTAAACCTTCTGAGAATAAAAACAGCTGGAGCTTGTTAAGGTAATTACACAGGGGAAAGGATAATGTACTGGGAACTCCTCAGAAGAATCTGATTTGTGGTGAGGGGAGAGAGATAAAAGCTCATTTAGGAACGACATGAACATGCTGCGTAGGTAGCTGTTTATCAGTAAATATCTCCACTGAGATTAAGAAAAGCAGTAGCTTAATAAATTAAGTACTTCCTGGTATGGTTACTGTACTGGTAACTCCCCAAAAGAATCTGGATTGTGGTGAGGGAACAGAGAAAAAAGCTCATTTAGGACCTGCACTTACGAAGGGGGTAGGCAGCTGTATATCAGGGAGTAAAGCTTCTGAGAATAAAAACAGCTGCAGCTTGTTAAGGTAATTACACAGGGGAAAGGATAATGTACTGGGAACTCCTCAGAAGAATCTGATTTGTGGTGAGGGGAGAGAGATAAAAGCTCATTTAGGAACGACATGAACATGCTGCGTAGGTAGCTGTTTATCAGTAAATATCTCCACTGAGATTAGAAAAGCAGTAGCTTAATAAATTAAGTACTTCCTGGTATGGTTACTGTACTGGTAACTCCCCAAAAGAATCTGGATTGTGGTGAGGGAACAGAGAAAAAAGCTCATTTAGGACCTGCACATACGAAGGGGGTAGGCAGCTGTATATCAGGGAGTAAAGCTTCTGAGAATAAAAACAGCTGCAGCTTGTTAAGGTAATTACACAGGGGAAAGGATAAATGTACTGGGAACTCCTCAGAAGAATCTGATTTGTGGTGAGGGGAGAGAGATAAAAGCTCATTTAGGAACGACATGAACATGCTGCGTAGGTAGCTGTTTATCAGTAAATATCTCCACTGAGATTAAGAAAAGCAGTAGCTTAATAAATTAAGTACTTCCTGGTATGGTTACTGTACTGGTAACTCCCCAAAAGAATCTGGATTGTGGTGAGGGAACAGAGAAAAAAGCTCATTTAGGACCTGCACTTACGAAGGGGGTAGGCAGCTGTATATCAGGGAGTAAACCTTCTGAGAATAAAAACAGCTGGAGCTTGTTAAGGTAATTACACAGGGAAAAGGATAATGTACTGGGAACTCCTCAGAAGAATCTGATTTGTGGTGAGGGGAGAGAGATAAAAGCTCATTTAGGAACGACATGAACATGCTGCGTAGGTAGCTGTTTATCAGTAAATATCTCCACTGAGATTAAGAAAAGCAGTAGCTTAATAAATTAAGTACTTCCTGGTATGGTTACTGTACTGGTAACTCCCCAAAAGAATCTGGATTGTGGTGAGGGAACAGAGAAAAAAGCTCATTTAGGACCTGCACTTACGAAGGGGGTAGGCAGCTGTATATCAGGGAGTAAACTTCTGAGAATAAAAACAGCTGGAGCTTGTTAAGGTAATTACACAGGGGAAAGGATAATGTACTGGGAACTCCTCAGAAGAATCTGATTTGTGGTGAGGGGAGAGAGATAAAAGCTCATTTAGGAACGACATGAACATGCTGCGTAGGTAGCTGTTTATCAGTAAATATCTCCACTGAGATTAAGAAAAGCAGTAGCTTAATAAATTAAGTACTTCCTGGTATGGTTACTGTACTGGTAACTCCCCAAAAGAATCTGGATTGTGGTGAGGGAACAGAGAAAAAAGCTCATTTAGGACCTGCACTTACGAAGGGGGTAGGCAGCTGTATATCAGGGAGTAAACCTTCTGAGAATAAAAACAGCTGGAGCTTGTTAAGGTAATTACACAGGGGAAAGGATAATGTACTGGGAACTCCTCAGAAGAATCTGATTTGTGGTGAGGGGAGAGAGATAAAAGCTCATTTAGGAACGACATGAACATGCTGCGTAGGTAGCTGTTTATCAGTAAATATCTCCACTGAGATTAAGAAAAGCAGTAGCTTAATAAATTAAGTACTTCCTGGTATGGTTACTGTACTGGTAACTCCCCAAAAGAATCTGGATTGTGGTGAGGGAACAGAGAAAAAAGCTCATTTAGGACCTGCACTTACGAAGGGGGTAGGCAGCTGTATATCAGGGAGTAAACCTTCTGAGAATAAAAACAGCTGGAGCTTGTTAAGGTAATTACACAGGGGAAAGGATAATGTACTGGGAACTCCTCAGAAGAATCTGATTTGTGGTGAGGGGAGAGAGATAAAAGCTCATTTAGGAACGACATGAACATGCTGCGTAGGTAGCTGTTTATCAGTAAATATCTCCACTGAGATTAAGAAAAGCAGTAGCTTAATAAATTAAGTACTTCCTGGTATGGTTACTGTACTGGTAACTCCCCAAAAGAATCTGGATTGTGGTGAGGGAACAGAGAAAAAAGCTCATTTAGGACCTGCACTTACGAAGGGGGTAGGCAGCTGTATATCAGGGAGTAAACCTTCTGAGAATAAAAACAGCTGGAGCTTGTTAAGGTAATTACACAGGGGAAAGGATAATGTACTGGGAACTCCTCAGAAGAATCTGATTTGTGGTGAGGGGAGAGAGATAAAAGCTCATTTAGAACGACATGAACATGCTGCGTAGGTAGCTGTTTATCAGTAAATATCTCCACTGAGATTAAGAAAAGCAGTAGCTTAATAAATTAAGTACTTCCTGGTATGGTTACTGTACTGGTAACTCCCCAAAAGAATCTGGATTGTGGTGAGGGAACAGAGAAAAAAGCTCATTTAGGACCTGCACTTACGAAGGGGGTAGGCAGCTGTATATCAGGGAGTAAAGCTTCTGAGAATAAAAACAGCTGGAGCTTGTTAAGGTAATTACACAGGGGAAAGGATAATGTACTGGGAACTCCTCAGAAGAATCTGATTTGTGGTGAGGGGAGAGAGATAAAAGCTCATTTAGGAACGACATGAACATGCTGCGTAGGTAGCTGTTTATCAGTAAATATCTCCACTGAGATTAAGAAAAGCAGTAGCTTAATAAATTAAGTACTTCCTGGTATGGTTACTGTACTGGTAACTCCCCAAAAGAATCTGGATTGTGGTGAGGGAACAGAGAAAAAAGCTCATTTAGGACCTGCACTTACGAAGGGGGTAGGCAGCTGTATATCAGGGAGTAAAGCTTCTGAGAATAAAAACAGCTGCAGCTTTTTAAGGTAATTACACAGGGGAAAGGATAATGTACTGGGAACTCCTCAGAAGAATCTGATTTGTGGTGAGGGGAGAGAGATAAAAGCTCATTTAGGAACGACATGAACATGCTGCGTAGGTAGCTGTTTATCAGTAAATATCTCCACTGAGATTAAGAAAAGCAGTAGCTTAATAAATTAAGTACTTCCTGGTATGGTTACTGTACTGGTAACTCCCAAAAGAATCTGGATTGTGGTGAGGGAACAGAGAAAAAAGCTCATTTAGGACCTGCACTTACGAAGGGGGTAGGCAGCTGTATATCAGGGAGTAAACCTTCTGAGAATAAAAACAGCTGGAGCTTGTTAAGGTAATTACACAGGGGAAAGGATAATGTACTGGGAACTCCTCAGAAGAATCTGATTTGTGGTGAGGGGAGAGAGATAAAAGCTCATTTAGGAACGACATGAACATGCTGCGTAGGTAGCTGTTTATCAGTAAATATCTCCACTGAGATTAAGAAAAGCAGTAGCTTAATAAATTAAGTACTTCCTGGTATGGTTACTGTACTGGTAACTCCCCAAAAGAATCTGGATTGTGGTGAGGGAACAGAGAAAAAAGCTCATTTAGGACCTGCACTTACGAAGGGGGTAGGCAGCTGTATATCAGGGAGTAAACCTTCTGAGAATAAAAACAGCTGGAGCTTGTTAAGGTAATTACACAGGAGAAAGGATAAAGTACTGGGAACTCCTCAGAAGAATCTGATTTGTGGTGAGGGGAGAGAGATAAAAGCTCATTTAGGAACGACATGAACATGCTGCGTAGGTAGCTGTTTATCAGTAAATATCTCCACTGAGCTTTAGAAAAGCAGTAGCTTAATAAATTAAGTACTTCCTGGTATGGTTACTGTACTGGTAACTCCCCAAAAGAATCTGGATTGTGGTGAGGGAACAGAGAAAAAAGCTCATTTAGGACCTGCACTACGAAGGGGGTAGGCAGCTGTATATCAGGGAGTAAAGCTTCTGAGAATAAAAACAGCTGCAGCTTGTTAAGGTAATTACACAGGGGAAAGGAAATGTACTGGGAACTCCTCAGAAGAATCTGATTTGTGGTGAGGGGAGAGAGATAAAAGCTCATTTAGGAACGACATGAACATGCTGCGTAGGTAGCTGTTTATCAGTAAATATCTCCACTGAGATTAAGAAAAGCAGTAGCTTAATAAATTAAGTACTTCCTGGTATGGTTACTGTACTGGTAACTCCCCAAAAGAATCTGGATTGTGGTGAGGGAACAGAGAAAAAAGCTCATTTAGGACCTGCACTTACGAAGGGGGTAGGCAGCTGTATATCAGGGACTAAACCTTCTGAGAATAAAAACAGCTGGAGCTTGTTAAGGTAATTACACAGGGAAAGGATAATGTACTGGGAACTCCTCAGAAGAATCTGATTTGTGGTGAGGGGAGAGAGATAAAAGCTCATTTAGGAACGACATGAACATGCTGCGTAGGTAGCTGTTTATCAGTAAATATCTCCACTGAGATTAAGAAAAGCAGTAGCTTAATAAATTAAGTACTTCCTGGTATGGTTACTGTACTGGTAACTCCCCAAAAGAATCTGGATTGTGGTGAGGGAACAGAGAAAAAAGCTCATTTAGGACCTGCACTTACGAAGGGGGTAGGCAGCTGTATATCAGGGAGTAAAGCTTCTGAGAATAAAAACAGCTGCAGCTTGTTAAGGTAATTACACAGGGGAAAGGATAATGTACTGGGAACTCCTCAGAAGAATCTGATTTGTGGTGAGGGGAGAGAGATAAAAGCTCATTTAGGAACGACATGAACATGCTGCGTAGGTAGCTGTTTATCAGTAAATATCTCCACTGAGATTAAGAAAAGCAGTAGCTTAATAAATTAAGTACTTCCTGGTATGGTTACTGTACTGGTAACTCCCCAAAAGAATCTGGATTGTGGTGAGGGAACAGAGAAAAAAGCTCATTTAGGACCTGCACTTACGAAGGGGGTAGGCAGCTGTATATCAGGGAGTAAACCTTCTGAGAATAAAAACAGCTGGAGCTTGTTAAGGTAATTACACAGGGGAAAGGATAATGTACTGGGAACTCCTCAGAAGAATCTGATTTGTGGTGAGGGGAGAGAGATAAAAGCTCATTTAGGAACGACATGAACATGCTGCGTAGGTAGCTGTTTATCAGTAAATATCTCCACTGAGATTAAGAAAAGCAGTAGCTTAATAAATTAAGTACTTCCTGGTATGGTTACTGTACTGGTAACTCCCCAAAAGAATCTGGATTGTGGTGAGGGAACAGAGAAAAAAGCTCATTTAGGACCTGCACTTACGAAGGGGGTAGGCAGCTGTATATCAGGGAGTAAACCTTCTGAGAATAAAAACAGCTGGAGCTTGTTAAGGTAATTACACAGGAGAAAGGATAATGTACTGGGAACTCCTCAGAAGTATCTGATTTGTGGTGAGGGGAGAGAGATAAAAGCTCATTTAGGAACGACATGAACATGCTGCGTAGGTAGCTCTTTATCAGTAAATATCTCCACTGAGCTTTAGAAAAGCAGTAGCTTAATAAATTAAGTACTTCCTGGTATGGTTACTGTACTGGTAACTCCCCAAAAGAATCTGGATTGTGGTGAGGGAACAGAGAAAAAAGCTCATTTAGGACCTGCACTTACGAAGGGGGTAGGCAGCTGTATATCAGGGAGTAAAGCTTCTGAGAATAAAAAGAGCTGCAGCTTGTTAAGGTAATTACACAGGGGAAAGGATAATGTACTGGGAACTCCTCAGAAGAATCTGGTTTGTGGTGAGGGGAGAGAGATAAAAGCTCATTTAGGAACGACATGAACATGCTGCGTAGGTAGCTGTTTATCAGTAAATATCTCCACTGAGATTAAGAAAAGCAGTAGCTTAATAAATTAAGTACTTCCTGGTATGGTTACTGTACTGGTAACTCCCCAAAAGAATCTGGATTGTGGTGAGGGAACAGAGAAAAAAGCTCATTTAGGACCTGCACTTACCGAAGGGGGTAGGCAGCTGTATATCAGGGAGTAAACCTTCTGAGAATAAAAAGAGCTGGAGCTTGTTAAGGTAATTACACAGGG